>NC_138202.1:6855084-6875084 GCF_964194415.1 Vipera berus
TCCCAGGACTGTGTAGTATTTTCTGATGAGGGATCCTTGGTGCTCTCTTGGTTGCTTTCTTGCAGATGTTTCATTACCGTACTTGGCAACATCATCAGTAGTAGAAGGGAGTGGGGTTTGTGGAGAGGAGGAGGAGGAGGAGGAGGAGGAGGAAGTGGAAGAGGAAGATGAATAGGAGGAAGAAGAAAAGGACTGTGGGGTCCTTGGTGCTCTCTGAGCTTGTTTTGTTGTAGGCGTTTCATTACCATACTAGCTAACACCATCAGCGCTAGTTTCCGATTCCTTAATGATTCTTTCCTCCTATTCCCATAATCAGATTTAGATTCCACCGCCCTTGTCGGTGGATTTGCTTAACGACCACAAAATTCAGTTAAGAGTCACAGTGATCCGCTTCACGAATGTGGCAAACTGAGGCTGTAAAATTGGATGCCACTTCACTTAACAACTGCCTCGCTTAACGACGGAATTCCCGTCCTGGCGGTCGTTAAGTTGAGGATTACCCCTCGTTTACAATTTTTGACCCGGGGGACATGCTCTCTCTATCCAATGTTTCTCAACCCTAGCAACTTTTAAGATGGGTGGACGTCAAGCCCCAGAATTCCCCAGCCAGCCAGGTTGCAATCGGTGATCATGTGACCCTGAGACAGTCAACCGTCATAGATACCTGACAGTTGCCGAGCATCTGAATTTTGATCACGTGACCCCCGAGGATGCTGCAGTGGTCGTTAAATGTGAAAAACGATTATAAATCGCTTCACGGCTGTTGTGATTCTGAACGGTCCCGAAACAAGTGGTCGTAAACCGAGGAGTACTTATAATTCAATTTCAACTTAGGCCGGGTTCTTGGCGGACCCTGCCTGGCCCCAGCTCAACCCCTTTGGGGGTTTATTTTCAACTCAGATTTCCTTAAACTGTGCATCCCAGTTTATAACATAACAAACCCAGTTTAAACCTCCCCGTGACTGACTTCCCAGGAACTCTTCCCTATTTTCCGCCAGGCTCCGTATCTCGGCTACGTTTGATGTATCTTTGGCCACCTCACATTGTCCTATAAACTACTGGAAGGCACCCGGCTGAATAATTTATTTCGTTTTTATTTTTATTTTGAAAAGCCTTTTAATATTTCATAAACGGTTGTAATGAGCCAGTGGTCTGTTTTGGTTAGAATGTTTGTGTGCCGTTAAATCGGGCAGGCAAAGAACAAGATGCTTTAATTTACTAGGGTTGCCCTAAGAAAAGGGGAAAAAAAGAAAAAAGAAAAAAAAAGATAAGACTTGTGTAATAAATTTTTAAAGAAATCATTGCAGCTAACAGCTAAGAGGCAATCTGGAAGAAGCCAGATGTTTATGATGATAGGTTTGGCCTCTGGCAGGTGCTGGAGTGGGTTGAAGTCCGAACTAAGGCAACGTCCGGCTATTCCAGGAAAACTATTACTATTACTATTACTATTACCATTACCATTACCATTACCATTACCATTACCATTACCATTACCATTACCATTATCAATATCCTGCCTTTATTGTGTTTTCAAAGCAGTGAACACATCTGGGGGTCCTTTCTCCTGCTATTTTCCCAACAACAACCCTGCCAGGTGGGTTGGATGTGAGAGAGTGACTGGGCCAAAGTCACCAAGTCAGCTTTTGTGCCTAAGGCGGGACTAAAACTCACCGTCTCCTGGTGATTGGTCCAAGGTCACCCAGCTGCCTTTCATGGCTAAGGCAGGACTAGAACTCACAGTCACCTGGTGATTGGTCCAAGGTCACCCAGCTGCCTTTCATGGCTAAGGCAGGACTAGAACTCACCTGGTGATTGGTCCAAGGTCACCCAGCTGCCTTTCATGGCTAAGGCGGGACTAGAACTCACAGTCACCTGGTGATTGGTCCAAGGTCACCCAGCTGCCTTTCATGGCTAAGGCAGGACTAGAACTCACAGTCACCTGGTGATTGGCCCCAAGTCATCAGCTGTTGATAGGCCCAAAGTCACCTAGCTGGCTTTCAGGTGATTGGCCCAAAGTCACCTAACCGGCTTTTGTGCCTAAGGCGGGACCAGAACTCACTGTCACCTGTGGATAGGCCCAACGTCACCCAGCCAGCTTTCATGCCTAAAGCGGGACTAGAACTCACCATCTCCTGGTAATTGGCCCAAAGTCACCCAGCTGGCTTTCATGTCTAAGGCGGGACTAGAACTCACCATCTCCTGGTAATTGGCCCAAAGTCACCCAGCCAGTTCTCACAGACACCTGGTGATTGGCCTCAAGTCATCAGCTGTTGATAGGCCGAAAGTCAGCCAGCTGGCTTTCATGAAAAGGAATTAGATCTTGATGGGGAATTTATTTATTTTTTTAGAGGGGAGAAACCTTGAAAGAGGAAAAATGGCTTAAAAGATTGATTCACTTCCAGGAGGCAATTCCCAATAAATAAACCCTCATGGACAAATGACAGACCCCCTTCACGCTTTGCCCCTTTCACATACCGGTAGCCCTTGGCTCACAGCCATTTGTTTGGTGACCATTCAAGGTTACAAAGACACTGGAAAAAAATGACTTACAACCGCTCTGAACACTTGCTACCATTGCAGCGTTCCCATATCCTGTGAGTAAAATTGACACATTGGCAGGAAGAAAAGAAGGGAGGAAGGAGGGAAGGAAGATATGTGATGAGGAAGGAAGGAAGGAACAAAGGAAGGAAGGAAGGAAGGAAGGAAGATATGTGATTTATTTTATTTTTATTTAATAATATTTATATACCGCCCTTCTCCCGAAGGACTCAGGGCGGTGAACAGGGCAAGAATAAAAATACAAAGTTACAGAAATTAAAAAAGGATTAAATATATGCCCACTAAAAACAGTCAATACAATTAAAACCCTAATAAAACAACAATAGAAAAGACCCCCCAATCCCCCATCAGGCCAGGGCGGCTTGTTCGAATAAGAATGTTTTTAGATCGCGGCGAAAGGAGCGAAGATCGGGCGCCATCCGGAGCTCAACCGGTAGCTGATTCCATAGCTCCGGGGCGCCCACAGAGAAGGATCTCCCCCTGGGGGCCACCAATCGACATGAGGAGGAAGGAAGGAAGGAAGACAAAGAAGGAAGGAAGGAAGACAAGAAAGAAGGAAGAAAGGAAGGAAGGAAGATATGTGATGAGGAAGGAAGGAAGGAAGGAAGGAAGGAAGGAAGGAAGGAAGGAAGGAAGGAAGGAAGGAAGGAAGGAAGGAAAGAAAGAAGGAAGATATATATGAGGAAGGAAGGAAGGAAGGAAGGAAGGAAGGAAGGAAGGAAGGAAGGAAGGAAGAAGGAAAGGAAGGAAGGTTCTCCTAATTACTCCAACTGCACGAGACAAGTCCTCATTGAGAATTGGTGGTGACATTATAGAGGTAATTGGAAGTCATTGACTCAAAAGAGAAATTCCCCAAATGTGAAGCCTAAATCCAGGCGAGGAAAGCTGAGGTCCGTGAAGCCAGTGATAAGGAAAGTGCTCTTGAACCCTTTAAATGCTGCAACAAAACTCAAATCTCCCTGAACGACTGCAGGAGCATCTTGGAGGGGTCCAAAAAGTCAAAATGGGGGCCGTAAGAGCCCAATTTTCACCTGCAACACATGTAGAAAAAGTGTGAAGTCCTGGTCACAGGTCAGACGCCATCTTGAATTTTTTGACCTACCACCCATGGACCTACCAGGTAGAGAACTCCGGGCAGTCCTCGACTTACGATCACTATTGAGCTCAAAATTTATGTTGCTAAGCGAAACACTTGCTAACTGAGTGTTGCCCCATTTTACCGCCTCTCTTGCCACCGTTGTTAAGTGAAACACTGCAGAGGAATGTGCGGATCTGGCGTGCATCACGGAAACTTGGTTGGGTTCGGAGGGAGGGGTGCCTCTCACCGAGTTATGCCCGCCAGGTTTCCGGGTGCTGCACCAGCCACGGGCTCAGGGCAGGGGTGGTGGGGTGGCAGTGGTTATTCGGGAGACTTTGTGTCCCCGGGAGGCCACCATTGTCCAGATGGCCGGGAGTGAATCCCTCCTCTTGAGATGTGGTCCTCGGGTTCAGTTGGGCTTGTTGCTCACATACCTGGCGCCCAGCTGTGTGGCAACAGCCCTGCCTGAGCTGCTCGACACCCTCTCAGGGTTGGCGGTGGAGTTCCCCAGGCTTATAGTCCTGGGTGACTTCAACCTGCCATCACTGGGGGGGTCGTCGGAGTTAGCTCGGGAGTTCATGGCTTCCATGACAGCCATGGGCCTGACCCAGGTTATTGAGGGCCCTACTCACGAGGGGGATCATACTCTCGACCTGGTGTTCCTGTCTGGACAGTGGTTGGATGATCTGGGAGGGGGTTCTCCGTCTATCACCCCTCTGTCATGGTCAGATCATTACCTCCTGAGGCTGGTTTTCCGTCATGCCATCCCCCGCCGCTGGGCGGCGGAACCGACCAGGTGGTTCCGCCCCAGGCGCCTAATGGACCCGGACCGGTTCCAGAGGGCGCTTGGGCCGATACCTATCACCCTTACCCACAGCCCAGTCGAGGCTCTGGTGGAGGCCTGGGAAACGGCTGCCACCAGGGCACTCGACTGTGTTGTACCCATGCGACCTCTGACTCGGCGCAGATCCCGTTGGGCTCCATGGTTCTCGGTGGAGCTCCGGGAGATGAAGCGTCGGAGACGAGGTCTAGAGAGCGGTTGGAGATCCAGCCGATCCGAATCCGACCGATTGCAGTTAAGAACCTTTATAAGGTCTTATCTTGCGGCGATAAGGACGGCGAAGTCTAACTACTTTGCCGCCCTTGTCGCGTCCGCAGATAATCGCCCGGCCGCCCTGTTTAGGGTGACTCGCTCCCTCCTTAACCAGGAGGTGAGGGAGGATCCCTTGCAGGGACGAGCCGAGGAGTTCAGTCATCATCTGACGGACAAAATCGCTCGGATCCGGACCGGCTTGGACTCTGACTGGGCAGAGTCTGATGTGGAGGAATCAGGCGGTCTTGAGCATGTTATCTGGACTGAGTTCGACCCTGTTTCCCCTGATGATGTGGACAGGATCATGGGGAGACTGAGCTCCACCACCTGTTTGTTGGATCCGTGCCCCTCCTGGCTAGCTTATGCGGCTCGGGAGGGAACACGAGGCTGGTTCCATGCAGTAATAACTGCTTCTTTGAAGGAGGGTGTCTTCCCTGCCGCCTTGAAGGAGGCGGTGGTGAGACCCCTCCTCAAGAAGCCTGCTTTGGACCCGGCTGTTTTAAACAACTATCGTCCAGTCTCCAACCTTCGCTTTTTGGCGAAGGTTGTTGAGAGTGTGGTGGCGCATCAGCTCCCTCTGTTCCTGGAGGAAACTGATTATCTGGACCCGTACCAATCGGGCTTCAGGCCCGGACACAGCACGGAGACGGCATTGGTCGCGCTGGTGAATGATCTCTGGAGGGCTAGGGACAGGGGTTGCTCCTCTGTCCTGGTCCTATTAGATCTCTCAGCGGCTTTCGATACCATCGACCATGGTATCCTGCTGCGGCGTCTCAGGGGGTTGGGAGTGGGAGGCACCATGTTACGGTGGTTCTCCTCCTACCTCCAGGGCCGCTCGCAGTCGGTGTTGACAGGAGGGCAGAGATCCGCCCCGAGGCCTCTCATTTGTGGAGTCCCTCAGGGGTCGGTTCTCTCGCCTCTCCTGTTCAACATCTATATGAAGCCGCTGGGCGAGATCATTCGTGGTTTTGGGGTGGGGTATCACCAGTACGCTGATGATACCCAACTTTTTCTCTCCACCCCGAACCAACCCAGTGATGCCCTCTCCGTGATGTCCCGGTGCCTGGAGGCGGTTCAGGTCTGGATGGGGAGAAACAGGCTTCGTCTCAATCCCGCCAAGACTGAGTGGCTGTGCATATCGGCGTCTCGGGTTAACCAAGTTATTCCACCTCTAATGATGGGGGGTGAGGTGTTACCCCCCGTTGATAGGGCTCGCAACTTGGGCGTCCTCCTGGACTCACGGCTCAATTTTGAAGATCACATAGGAGCCGTGACCAGGGGGGCTTTTGCACAGGTTCGCCTGGTGCGCCAGTTGCGTCCCTATCTGGACCGAGACGCCCTACGCACAGTCACTCATGCGCTTGTGACCTCCCGTTTGGACTACTGTAACGCTCTCTACATGGGGCTGCCCTTGAAGACCACTCGGAGGCTTCAACTGGTGCAGAATGCGGCCGCGCGAGTTGTAATGGGGGTTTCCCGATACTCCCATGTAACACCTCTACTCCGCGAGCTGCATTGGCTTCCGGTTGCCCTCCGGGTGAAATTCAAGGTGCTGGTTATTACCTATAAAGCCCTACATGGCCTGGGTCCGGGGTATCTGAGGGAACACCTGCTGCCGGCTTCAAACGCCCTTCGCCCAGTGCGCTCCCACAGGGAGGGTCTGCTCAGGGTTCCGCCGGTAAGAGATTGCCGGCGGACGACACCCAGGGATAGGGCCTTCTCAGTGGGAGCGCCTGCCCTCTGGAACCAGCTGCCGGTGGAGCTGAGAACTGCCCCCGACCTCCGATCATTCCGCCGGGGCCTGAAGACCTGGCTCTTTGAGCTCTCGGGCCCAGGCTGAGGAGAATTTTTAATTGGGGTTTTAATCGTGTACAGGGTCAATTTAATATTTTTTAATATGGTTTTAACTTTTGTATGTTGGATTTTTTTTAATTCCCTGTAAACCGCCCTGAGTCCTCAGGGAAAGGGCGGTATACAAATGCAACTAAATAAATAAATAAATAAGTTGTTAGGATAGTCACACGGTCGTTAAGTGTGACCCTTGACTTTGCTTGTCGGAGGAGATCACGTGACACACCCCCCCCCCCACACACACACACCAGGACACTGCAAACGTCATAAATATGAGTCAGTTGTCATGTGTCTGAATTTTGATCCCATGACCCTGGGGACGCCGCAGTGGCCATTAAGTATGAAAACCGGTCATCATAAGTCCCTTTTTTTTCCAGTGCCTATGTCACTTTGAACGGTCGCTAAACGAACTGCTGTAAGTGGAGGATCCCCTGTGCCGTGCAGAGAAAGCCACCTACACCTCACTTAATTCTCTGCAGAAAAACCGGACGAACCTGCAGATTTAACTGTCAAAAGAGTCCATCAAAACGAAGAAAAGACAAAAAAAGCGAAAAAGCAACAAGGGACTAGCCTCAGCCAAGACCGGGCAACGTGACTGCAGATTGCAGAACTCCGGCTACGTTGCGAGGTTCCCCCTTGGGAAGTGGTGCTAAAACTCAACAAAAGATGAAAATAAAATAAAAAAACAAAACAAAACACAAAACAAGCCAGAGAGGCAACCGCACTGAACTGGCAGATCAATTCTCCAGGGTGTGTTTGGCATCGGCGTCGGACAGGATGTGTCACTCACCCTGATTGATAGGCAAGCTGCCACTGGAAAACATGGCTAAATTAGGCTAAATGGGTGCTGATTCCTTAATTAATTTGCACGGCGGAAAAAGCTGCCGCAGCCCCTTGTGGGAGGGAAACAATGAGGCAGGCCAGATGCTGGAACAGGGGGGGAGGAGGAGGAGGAGGAGGAGGAGGAGGAGGAGAGGAAGCCCAAAGGCTGGGAGGAAGCATTTTGTTGGGGGTGATCAAGAGGGGATCCCCAGTGTGCAATCTGCCTTTTGGCCCCAGTACGATGAAGGCCCTGAAAAGAGAGAGAGAAGGAAGGAGGGAAGGAGGGATGGAGGAAAGTAGGGAGGGATGGAGGGAAGGATGGAGGGAGAGAGGAAAGAGATGGGTGGGAGAGTGGAAGGGAGGAGGGACAGAGGGAAAGAGGAAAAGAAGGAAGGAAGGAAGGAAGGAAGGAAGGAAGGAGGGAAGGAGGGAGGGACAGAAGGAAGGAGAGAAGGAGAGAAGGAGGGATGGGAGAAAGTAGGAAGGGAGAGAGGGAAGGCTGGAGGGAGGGAGGAAGGAGATGGGAAGGAGGGAAGGATACAGGGAAGGAAGGGGGGAATGAAAGGAGGGAGGAAAGGAGGGAGGGACAGAGGGAAGGATGAAGGGAGAGAGAATGGAGTGGATATCCTCAGGTAGAACTAGTCTGGTTCACCACCTTTTCTCCGTCTCTCTTTGGAGAATGTGGCGAAAGGTCTCGGCTCCTTTTCAAAACCGACTTTTGCCCAGCCCAGAAATGGCAGTCTCTCAAATATTAGAAGACTGCTATCATGTCCCCCCTGGTCCTTCTCTTCCATTAAACGAGCCCTACCCGATTCCAACAACCGTTCCTTGTAAGTTTTAGCCTCCAGTCCCCTGATCCTCTTTGTTGCTCTTCTCTGCACTCTTTCCAGGGTCTCAGCGTCTTTTTTTTATATTGTGTCTCAAAGGTGGCTTTTTCAAAAGATAACTGGACTTCCTGGCTTTTCTCAACAGAGAGGGAGGGATACGGCATCCTCTATCTCCAGAGGGACGCGGTGGCTCAGTGGGTTAGGACGCTGAGCTTGTCTATCAGAAGATCGGCAGTTTGGCGGGTCGAATCCCGAGTGCCGCGTAGCAGAGTGAGCGCCTGTTACGCGTCCCAGCTTCTGCCAACCTAGCAGTTCGAAAGCACGTAAAAATGCAAGTAGAAAAATAGGGACCACTCCGGTGGGAAGGTAACAGTGTTCTGTGTGCCTTTGGCGTCTAGTCATGCCGGCCACATGACCAGGGAGACGTCCTCGGACAAGCGCTGGCTCTTCGGCTTTGAAACGGAGATGAGCACCGGCCCCTAGAGTCGGAAACGACTAGCACGCATGTGCGGGGGAAACTTTACCTTTACCTTTATCTCCAGTTTACAACACCGTCCCTTCAGCAGTTCCAAGAAGCCTCCACACCCATTCGCACCACCTAAGTGACCCTGAGGACACAGGTAAACCTCCAAATGGCCTCAACGACTCGCTAAAAGGAGGCAAATGGCCAGCTGTCTGCAAGGAGTATAAATCCTTCCATTCCCCACCATCCAGCCAGAGCAGAAGAAGCTTCTTAGAGGATAAGCGAAAAGTCTTCAGGGAAAAACAAAGAAGGTCCAGTTGCCTCCTGAAAGAAAAAGCGTCTTTGCGACAACAAAAGACATGGATGATGGAGAACCTCCATAAACATTGAGCTAGGAATTTTATATTGTGGCAATCAATACTGGATGCAATATTCCAAGTGAGGCACAGCAAACAGAATAAATTTGGAGGCTGAGATAGGCAGTTGGGCTTCCATAAAGAGGATATAAAAATAACATTTTCGCCCCTTCCCCTAATAAACCCATGGACCATTTCCTTCTTGTGTCGCTCCGTCCCTGATCCTTATCGCAAAGATATATGCGGACAGGCCATCTTTGGTTCTCTCTCGTGAAGCTGCAAAAGCTGGTTTTGTAACCCCAGAACACACATAATTACATCCCTGGCATCCCTTTCATGCAAACAGGGTTTAATATTTGCTTTCCTGTTTTGGGGGACTCCTTCAAATAATCTTGTATTTCACTGTCAGTAACCGTTACTTGTCTGGAAGATGTTCAAAAAAGGGACCTCACTAAATTGCTTAAATGTAGAGAAGGCAACTCTCAGTTCTGTATATTTGTGCACGAATAGATGTATGAAGAACGGGGACAGGATTTGGGTATGGCCAGTCTAGAGCAAAGAAGGACTCGGGGGTGGGGTGGGGGGGCATGATAGCAGTATTCAAGTATTTGAGAGGCCGCCACGAAGAAGAGGAAGATCAACTTATTCTCCAAAGCACCTGAAGGCAGGACGAGAAACAATGGATGGAAAGTACTCAAGGAGAGAAGCAAGCTGGAATTAAGGAGAAATTTCCTGACAGTGAGGACAATTAACCAGTGGAACAGCTTGCCACCAGCAGTTGTGGGTGCTTCATCCCTGGAGGTTTTGAAGAAGAGATTGGACAGCCACTTGTCTGAAATGGTATATTGCAGACATGTCAAACACAAGGCCCGGGAGCCGGATGTGGCCCGCGAAGTGGTTTCATGTGGCCCACGAAGCCACCTTGGAAACAGTGAGGGAACGGCCCCCACTGCCTTGGCCCTGGCCCAGAGACCCTCCTTCTGCCAGAGACCCTCAGATCTGTCCCCCTCCTGCCCGGGCCCCCATAGGCACCCTTGATGCGAACGATGTAGAGCTGGCCATGCCCACCCAGTAGGCCATACGCACTCTAGCCACGCCCACCCAGTAGGCCACGCCCACCCTGGCCACGCCCACCCGGCCCCCTGAGGGCAACCGCAATGCTGATGCGGCCCTCAATGAAATTGAGTTTGACACCCCTGGTATATAAGGTCTCCTGCTTGAGCAGGGGGCTGGACTAGATGACCTCCAAGGTCCCTTCCCGCTCTGTTCTGATTCTTCATTACTGGAGGAATTTAGGAGGGATTGGACACTTGCCTGAAACTGTCTTAATTCCAGTTTGCTTCTCTCCTTGACTAGTTTCCACCCGTTGCTTCTTGTCCTGCCTTCGGGTGCTTTGGAGAAGAGCTTGACTGCCTCTTCTTTGGGGCAGCCCCTGAGATATTGGAAGACTTGCTATCCTGTCCCCACCCTAGTCCTTCTCTTCGTAAGACTAGACATGCCAAATTCCAGCAACCATTTTGCTTTTCTTGTAGCCTCCCTAATATTTTTAAGAAGAGATCGGACTTCCAAGGTCCCTTCCGACACCGTTATTCTGTTACTCTGCTGATGTCCATAGAAGTCGGCTACAAATTCCAGTCTGCAAGAGTATAGACCAGGGGTAGGCAACCTTGGCTCTTTTATGACTCGTGGACTTCAACTCCCAGAATTCCTGAGCCAGCCACGCTGAGGGGAAAGGGAGAGGTTTCCATGCTGAGCCACGCTAGCTCAGGAATTCTGGGAGTTGAAGTCCACGAGTCATAAAAGAGCGAAGGTTGCCTACCCCTGGCCTAGGCCTAGGCCGCTTTATGACTCGTGGACTTCAACTCCCAGAATTCCTGAGCCAGCCATGCTGAGGGAAAAGGGAGAGGTTTCCAAGCTGAGCCTGGTATAGACAAAAATTATCCTCATGCAGTGTTTCCTCCCTCGTGGCAATTTTTAAGATGGGCGGACTTCAACTCCCAGAATGCATGCTGGCTGGGGCATTCTGGGAATCGAAGTCCACCAATGCTGAACGGGGGAGTTCTGGATGTTAAAAGTTCCCACACGGTGACTGGGGAACTCTCTGAGAGTTGAAATTCCCACTTCTTCAAGTTGCCAAGGAACACGCTAGCTTTCCGGCAAGATTAATAAACGCAAGGCCGAGATCACAGCTAAAAATAGGAAGATCCATGATCAAACAGAATTGATGAATGAAACAGGTTTTAAGATGAAAGAAACCGATGTCCCTCTACCGGGTGACATCCTATGGAAGTGAATGTTGGACTTTGAAGAAGGCCGATAAAAGCAGCGTGGATGCTTTTGGGGGGGCTTTGCGGTGGGAAAAGGCCGCTGAGAAGAACATGGGCAGCCAAGAAAAAAACCAAACAAACAAAATAACGGATCAAACAAACCAGAAGTCTTTGAATGGAGGAAGAAAAAGGAAGGAAGAGAACAACCAGCCAAAATATGGGTGGACTGAGGTAGAGCAGCGATGGGGGCACTATTGGAACAGCTGAAGGGTGAGGCTGGTCCCTAAGTATTGAAAAGGATTCGATGGCAATAAAAAGGGAATAAGGAAGGGGAATGGGAAGCAGGAGGAGGAGGAGAGGAAGAGGAAGAAGAAAAAAGAAAAGAAAGAGAGGACAACGGGGGAGGGAATAAGGAAGGAGGAGGAGGAGGAGGAGGAAGGAAGGAAGGAAGGAAGGAAGGAAGGAAGGAAGGACAAGGGAGAAGCAGGTGGAGGGAAGGGGGAGGGAGGTGGGGGGGAGGAGGAGGAGGAGGAGGAGGAGGAGGAGGAAGGAAAGAAAGAAATAAGGAAAGGAAGAAATAAGGAAGGGAAAAAAGAAAGAAAAAAGAAAGAAAGGACAAGGGAGAAAAAGGGGGAGGGAAGGGGGAGGGGCAAGGAGAAGGAGAAGGAGGAGGAGGAAGGAAAAAAAGAAAAAGGAAGGAAGAAAGGAAGGAAGGAAGGAAGGAAGGAAGGAAGGACAAGGGAGAAGCGGGTGGAGGGAAGGGGGAGGGAGGTGGGGGGGAGGAGGAGAAGGAGGAGGAGGAGGAGGAGGAAGGAAAGAAAGAAATAAGGAAAGAAAGAAATAAGGAAAGAAAGAAATAAGGAAGGGAAAAAAAGAAAAAAGAAAGAAAAAAGAAAGAAAAAAGAAAAAGAAAGAAAGGACAAGGGAGAAAAAGGGGGAGGGAAGGGGGAGGGGCAAGGAGAAGGAGGAGGAGGAGGAAGGAAAAAAAGAAAAAGGAAGGAAGAAAGGATGGAAGGAAGGAAGGAAGGAAGGAAGGACAAGGGAGAAGCGGGTGGAGGGAAGGGGGAGGGAGGTGGGGGAGGAGGAGGAGGAGGAGGAAGGAAAGAAAGAAATAAGGAAAGGAAGAAATAAGGAAGGGAAAAAGAAAGAAAAAAGAAAGAAAGGACAAGGGAGAAAAAGGGGAAGGGGGAGGGGCAAGGAGAAGGAGAAGGAGGAGGAGGAAGGAAAAAAAGAAAAAGGAAGGAAGAAAGGAAGGAAGGAAGGAAGGAAGGAAGGAAGGAAGGAAGGAAGGACAAGGGAGAAGCGGGTGGAGGGAAGGGGGAGGGAGGTGGGGGGAGGAGGAGAAGGAGGAGGAGGAGGAAGGAAAGAAAGAAATAAGGAAAGAAAGAAATAAGGAAAGAAAGAAATAAGGAAGGGAAAAAAAGAAAAAAGAAAGAAAAAAGAAAGAAAAAAGAAAAAGAAAGAAAGGACAAGGGAGAAAAAGGGGGAGGGAAGGGGGAGGGGCAAGGAGAAGGAGGAGGAGGAGGAGGAAGGAAAGAAAGAAAAAGAAAGGAAGGAAGGAAGGAAGGAAGGAAGGAAGGAAGGAAGGAAGGAAGGAAGGAAGGAAGGACAAGGGAGAAGCGGGTGGAGGGAAGGGGGAGGGAGGTGGGGGGAGGAGGAGAAGGAGGAGGAGGAGGAAGGAAAGAAAGAAATAAGGAAAGAAAGAAATAAGGAAAGAAAGAAATAAGGAAGGGAAAAAAAGAAAAAAGAAAGAAAAAAGAAAGAAAAAAGAAAAAGAAAGAAAGGACAAGGGAGAAAAAGGGGGAGGGAAGGGGGAGGGGCAAGGAGAAGGAGGAGGAGGAGGAGGAAGGAAAGAAAGAAAAAGAAAGGAAGGAAGGAAGGAAGGAAGGAAGGAAGGAAGGAAGGAAGGAAGGAAGGAACGAAGGAAGGAAGGAAGGACAAGGGAGAAGAGGGAGGGGGAGGAGCACCATCAGAAGGACCTGGCCGGGGATCATTGCAAAGAGCTGAACCTCCCCTAACAGCACATAATGAGCCGAAGAGGTTCCTGGATCTGTTTAAGCTACAGGTAAGCAACCTTGGCTCTTTTATGACTGGTGGACTTCAACTCCCAGAATTCCTCAGCCGGCCTGGCTCAGCTTGGAAACCTCTCCCTTTCCCCTCAGCACGGCTGGCTCAGGAATTCTGGGAGCTGAAGTCCACGAGTCACAAAAGGGCCAAGGTTACCTACCCCTGGGCTAGGCCAACCTTGGCATCTCTATGATTTGTGGACTTCAACTCCCAGAATTCCTGAGCCAGCCTGGCTCAGCTTGGAAACCTCTCCCTTTCGCCTCAGCGTGGCTGGCTCAGGAATTCTGGGAGTTGAAGTCCACGAGTCATAAAAGAGCCGAGGTTGCCTACCCCTGGTTTAAGCGAATGCGATGAAGAGCCATTGGGGGTGGGCAGATCTTTTTAAGGAGGAGCCATGCGCCAACCAGGACATTCCTCCAACTCAAGGTCTGCTTTCCCGGGAGACAAGCCTGGGCGTTCAAACTGAGTTGCAGGCCTATTTAGGACGCGAGATTGCTGTAAGCAACAGCTGGGTCTTACTCCAGCTTCTGATCTTACTTCTCTCTCGCCTCTGCTTCCTGCAGGTGTTTCCATGGAGATATGTGGGGCTTCAACGGGAGTTCCTGGCTGACGTTTCTTTCCCCCCACTTTCTGGACTTTGACTTCCCTGAAGTTGGCTGTTCCTCTGCTTCCTCTCACCCGATTCCCTTTTGCAACGTCATGACATTTTTTTCTCCCCACTTGCAAGTTTAATTACATTGCTTGAAAGGCCTTTGAACTCTGGTGCTGGAGAAGACTCCTGCGAGTCCCTTGGACTGCAAGGCGATCAAACCGGTCAGTCCTAGAGGAGATCAACCCTGACTGCTCTTTGGAAGGCCAGATCCTGAAGCTAAAACTCAAATCCTTTGGCCACCTAAAGAGAAGGAAGGACTCACTGGAGAAGAGCCTAATGCTGGGAAAGGTGGAGGGCAAGAGAAGAAGGGGACGACAGAGAACGAGGTGGCTGGATGGGAGTCGCTGAAGCAGTAGGTGAGAGCCTAAATGGACTCCAGAAGATGGTAGAGGACAGGAAGGCCTGGAGGAACGTTGTCCATAGGGTTGCGATGGGTCGGACACGACTTCGCAACTAACAACAACAACAGGACTTTTATAACAACAACAACAACAACAACAATAAAGCTGGAAGGGACCTTTTTAACATTGACTTTTAAAATCTTATATACTGTTTTTATGTTTTGATATTTTATTTGTAGACCACAAAGAGTCCCTCTGTGAGGAGGATGGGTGGCCCCAAAATTAGATGGGTGGAGAGAGAGAGAGAGAGAGAGAGAGAGAGAGAGAGAGAGAGAGAGAGAGAGAGAGAGAGAGAGAGAGAGAGAGAGAGAGAGAGAGAGAGAGAGAGAGAGAGATGGATGATAGGAGATAGAGATAGAGATGATAATGATGATAGATAGATGGATGGATGGATGGATAGATAGATAGATAGATAGATAGATAGATAGATAGATAGATAGATAGATAGATAGATAGATAATCTATCTATCTAGGAAACCTTGTACCATTTCGGACAAATGGCTGTCCAGTCTCTTCTTAAAAACCTCCAGTGTTGGAGCATTCACCGCTTCTGGAGGCAGGTAGTTCCACTGGTTAATTGTTCTAACTGTCAGGAAATTCCTTCTTAGTTCTAGGTTGCTTCTCTCCTTGATGAGTTTCCATCCGTTGTTTCTTGTCCTGCCTTCAGGCGCTTTGGAGAACAGCTTGACTCCCTCTTCTTAAACACTTCCAGTAATTGCAAGAGGAAAGAAGGACTAGGGGAGAGATGATAGCGGTATTCCAGTATTTGAGAGAATATTGGAGAGAAGCAACCTAGAATTAAGGAGAAACTTACTATCAGTGAGGACAATTAACCAGTGGAACAACCTGCCACCAGAAATTGTGGGTGCTCCAACACTGGAGGTTTTTAAGAAGAGATTGGACAACCACTTGTCTGAAATGGTGTAGGGTCTCCTGCTTGAGCAAGGGGTTGGACTAGATGACCTCCGAGGTCCCTTCCGGGTCTATTCAGATTGATTGAAGTATCGGAGCACCTGCAACATCTGGAGATAAATCGTTTCACTGATTAATTTTTCCAACGGTCAGGAACTTTCGCTCAGGAATCCGGGGAGGGAGGAAAAGGAAATCGCAAGATGCTACGCACCCCAATCAGCAAAGAAAAATATCAGACCCGCAAGAAAATTCAATGTTCACCCATAAGGTGAAGCAGGAAATAAATCAATGTCATCCAGACACTTTGTAAACACGGGGATGTTTTCAAAACTTCTATAACCTCCTTTCCTTTTCAGAAACTGGATCTCGTTTCCTGTCCCCTCCCTCCTCTTATTTTTTTTTAAATTTTTTTGAGCCTGGGGGATTCTTTCAATTGGCTTTGTACCCAGATGTCACTGCTGTGCCCTCTCTTCTGATGCCATTGGAGAGTCTCCAACTTGTAAAGAGCTGAAAGGTTGAATCCGCAGCCAGATCTCCTGCCGAGACTTCCTTGATCCTTCTAATGGTGCTCCTGCGGAGGAATCAATGGAAGTCTTTTGCTCCTGAGCAAAAGACTGGGGGGAAAAAAATAGCGCTTTACCAACTGGTCTCTATTTCCACCGATTTCCCCAGGAATATCAGTGTAGTAGGGCTTGCAGACATTCTGGAGGACCTATAAACCTTCTGTGGGATCTACAGACCTTCTGTAGGGCCTACAGAGCTACTATATAGGGCCTACAGACCTTCTGTGGGACATATAGATATTCTGTGGGATCTACAGACTTCTGCGAGACCTGTAGACCATCTTGTGGGATCTACAGACCTTCTGTAGGATGTACAGACCTTCTGTAGGATATACAGGCCTTCTGTAGGACCTATAGACCTTCTGTAGGACCTACAGACTTTCTGTGGGACCTAGACCCTTTTCTGGGATCTACAGACCTTCTGTACTACCTACAGACTTTCTGTGGGACCTATAGACCCTTTTCTGGGATCTACAGATCTTCTGTACTACCTACAGACTTTCTGTGAGACCTATAGACTTTCTGTGGGATCTACAGGCCTTCTGTGGGATGTACAGACCGTCTGTAGGACCTACAGATCTTCTGTAGGACCTACAGCCCTACTGTAGGGCCTAAAGACCTTCTATGGGATCTACAGACCTTCTGAAGGACCTACAGACATGCTGTGAGATCTATTCTATGAGACCTATAGACCTTTTCTAGGACCCACAGATCTTCTGTAAGACCTATAAATCTTCCGTAGGATCAACAGACCTTCTGTAGGACCTACAGGCCTTCAGAAGCCCTGGAGATAAGAAGGTTAACAGAGGTCTTCTACTGAAGGCCACAGATAGGAAGGATGAGGAACCTCAGAGCCCTGTTTGCTACTTGTAAAGTTGAACATCGGCTTATTTCTTTTCTTTTTTTGCAGAACATACTTGCAGCTTACTCAGACCACCGGCCAGCAACCTTCGGGTTTGAAAAAGTGGCCTTTGACCTTGACTCCAGACTCACCTCTCTATGACAAGGGTGGCCATCTGCAAACTCTATCGGTAGCCCTCAACCTCTGACCACAACTGAGCCCAAAATTTCTGTTGCTAAGCAAGTCAGCTGTTAAGTGAGTTTTGACGACCTTTCAAGCCACAGTTGTTAAGGGAAGCAGAGAGAACGATAAAATCCCTTTTGCAAACTTGGGTTCTGAATCCCCTGGGTTTGCTTCTCTTTGAATGATATTTGTCAACGATAGAAATTTTTTTATTCTTGCCTCTTTGCTGCTTTCCTTCCGCTTCATGAAGACTGGTGGACTTCAACTCCCAGAATTCCCCAGCCAGCATGGCTGGCTGGGGAATTCTGGGAGTTGAAGTCCACATGTCTTAAAGTGGCCACGGATGGAGGCCCCCCCTGACTTACAACCACGTTTCCACTTCTAAACAAGGCGGTTGTTAAATGAATCGTGCCCAAATTTCCTATTTTCACAGGTTGTTAAGCACATCACTCCAGTTATTAAATGAACCACATGGTCATTAAGCAAATATGGCTTCCCCCATTCACTGGGAAGTTCAGAAATGTTGATCACGTGATCCCATACAGGCCGGTTGCCAAGCAGCCAAATTTTGCTCATGTGGCCATGGGGATACTGTGATGGTCATAACTGAGAGGACCAATTTTTCCATGCCATTGTAACCTCAACTAAATGTAATAATAATTAGTAATTAGTAATTTAGTAATTAAAATGGACGCGGTGGCTCAGTGGGTTAGGACGCTGAGCTTGTCGATCAGAAGGTCGGCAGTTTGGTGGGTCGAATCCCGAGTGCCGTGTAACAGAGTGAGCGCCTGTTACTCGTCCCAGCTTCTGCCAACCTAGCAGTTCGAAAGCACGTAAAAATGCAAGTAGAAAAATAGGGACCATTCTGGTGGGAAGGTAACAGCGTTCTGTGCGCCTTTGGCGTCTAGTCATGCCGGCCACATGACCACGGAGACGTCCTTGGACAAGCACTGGCTCTTCGGCTTTGAAACGGAGATGAGCACCAGCCCCTAGAGTCGGAAACGACTAGCGCTCATGTGCGGGTGAACCTTTACCTTTACCTTTAATTTAGTAATTAGTCACTAAATTTAATAACAATAACAATAATAATAAAGTTGGAAGGGATCTTGGAGGTCATCTAGTCCAACCCCCAGCTCAGGCAGGAAACCCTACACCATTTCAGACAAATGCCTGTCCAGTCTCCTCTTATGCACTTTCATTGGCAGGGTGACGTCTCTGCTTTTTAGGGTGCTGTCTAGATTTGCCATGGTTTTCCTCCCCAGGAGCAAGCGTCTTTTAATTTCTTGGCTGCAGTCCCCGTCTGCGGTGATCTTGGAGCCCAGGAAAATAAAATCTGTCACTACCTCCATTTCTTCCCCATCTATTTGCCAGGAATTGAGAGGGCCGGATGCTATGATCTTGGTTTTCTTAATGTTAAGTTTCAAGCCAACTTTTGCACTCTCCTTCTTCACCCGCAACAAGAGGCTCTTTAGTTCTTCTTCACTTTCTGCCATTAGAGTGGTATCATCTGCATATCTTAGGTTGTTGATATTTCTCCCAGCAATCTTAATTCCAACTTTTGACTCATCTAGACCTGCCTTTCTCATGATGTGCTCTGCATATAAGTTAAGTAGGCAGGGCGACAATATACAGCATGGCAGACTCCTTTCCCAATTTTGAACCAATCAGTGGTTCTATGTCCAGTTCTCACTGTTGCTTCTTGGCCCACATATAGGTTTCTCAAGAGACAAATTAGGGATGTCTACTTCATTAAAGTAGACATCCCTAATTCCAGCAACCGTTCCTTGTGTGTTTCAGCCTCCAGTCCCCTAATCTTCTTTGTTGCTCTTCTCCGCACTCTTTCTAGAGTCTCAACATCTTTTTTTACATCATGGTGACCAAAACTGGATGCCGGATTCCAAGTGTGGCTTTACCAAGGCCTTGTAAAGTGGTATTAACACTTCACGTGATCTTGATGTATCGTCATATGTTGAAAACTACCCACACCCACAAAGAATTTGAACAACAAGACACTGTCTCTTGACAGGGGTTTTCCAGGGCCTTTCATAGCAATAAGGTATAAAATGCAATTTATGTTGCAATTCTATGCTAGTTTAGGAAGGATTGGGAGAATAACACTCACAACTCAATCTTGAAAAATATCTCATTTAACTTGGACTATGTTTGATGCGGTATCTAAATCCGAAGCAAAATCCCCCCCACCCCCCCAAATCCACTCTGGCCCAATTCAACAGGCACAGCTAATCTTCAACCAGAAAATATTGTTGGTGCCTTCTTGGAAAAGGTGTGACACGCTTTCCATTATAACGGTAATCAGCCTAAAATTGAGCCCCAAATAAAACCGACACCCATAAAATTGCAGCACGTACAAAGCAGAAAATTGCATCGCCTTTAAACCATCAAAGCATCTGAAAATTCTAAGTTGATCATGTGTTAACGCCAGGACAGGAAGGCACAGCTGCTATTTTATTTAGATATGGCTGGGTGGGTGGGGGGTGGGGGGGAAAGAGAATGTTTTTAGACATTGAGAAATGCTTACCTGGTTAGGAACAATCGTAAATGTATTAGGAAGAAGGTTTTTTACTGGAAATCCCCTCTCTTAGCTCAACAAATCAAATCAAATCAAACAACCCCAAGGCCAGAGTCACTTTTGATAAGTGAGGATAATTAACCAGTGGAACAGCTCATGGGCGCTCCATCAGTGGAGGTTTTAAGAAGAGGCTAGACAGTCACTTTTCTGAGATGGATTAGGTCAGGGGTAGGGAACCTTGGCTCTTTTATGACTCGTGGACTTCAAAATCAGCATGGCTGGCTCAGGAATTCTGGGAGTTGAAGTCCACGAGTCATAAAAGAGCCAAGGTTGCCTACCCCTAGTTTAGGTTCTCCTGCTTGAGCAGGGGGCTGGACTAGAAGACCTCCAAGGTCCCTTCCAGTTCTATTCTATTCTATTCTATTCTATTCTATTCTATTCTATTCTATTCTATTCTATTCTATTCTATTCTATTCTATTCTATTCTATTCTATTCTATTCTATTCTATTCTATTCTATTCTATTCTATTCTATT
>NC_138202.1:6880084-6900084 GCF_964194415.1 Vipera berus
TGAGACCCTGGTGAAGCGGGCAGAGCAGCGCCTGCATTACCTGCGTCGCATGAGAAAAGCCCATCTTCTTTCCCCCCGTCCTCATCACTTTCTACGGGGGGGCGACGGAGAGCATCCTGTCATACAGCATCACAGTCTGGTTTGGAAACATCCCTGCTTCGGACAGGAAGGCGGTGCAGAGAGTGGTGAGGACGGCAGAAAAGATAATTGGCAGTTCCCTCCCTCCCATCCAGGACGTGGCACAGAAGCGTTGCTTGAACAGGGTTCGCAAGATTGTCTGGGACACGACACATCCTCTTCACAACCTGTTTTCCTTGTTACCTTCTGGGAGGAGGCGGCTTTGTGGTATCCGAAGCAGAACATCCAGTTTCAGCCATAGTTTCATTCCTTGCAGCATTAATCTTGTGAACTCGCAAGCTTCCTCCTTCCATTCTATATTCAAGATGGACAGTATTTAATATTTTATTGTTACATATCTGTAGGGGCGTGGGTCTACACATATGTTTGTATGTAGTATGTTTTAGGTGTGCGTCGTGTACGTGTTTGACTTTGAGAGCGGGCAACTAAATTTCATTTTTTTTTTATGTGTGCCGTTGTGCCCACAGTAAAAAAAAATGACAATAAAGATAAATAATAATAATAATAATAATAATAATAATAATAATAATAATAATAATAATAATAATAATAATAATAGTTGGAAGGGACCTTGGAGGTCATCTAGTCCAACCCCCTGCTAAGGCAGGAAACCCTATACCATTTCAGGCAAATGGCTGTCCAGTCTCTTCTTAAAAACTTCCAGTGTTGGAGCATTCACCACTTCTGGAGGCAGGTTGTTCCACTGGTTAGTTGTTCTAACTGTCAGGAAGTTTCTTATCTTATCTAGGTTTGGGTGATCTGACACCAGCAGCCTACAGGGGTTATGTCCCAGCTTTGGCTGACCTCTCAAGGCCTCAATGGAAACCTCATAAGCTATGGCTTGATTACTACAATGCAGTCTACATGGGGGGGGGAGGCCCACCCTTGAAGTCTATCCGGCAGCGGTCTTCTTGACAGGCCGGTTAAACAAGTCTCTCTCTCTCATCCTGAAGGCGTGCCATTGGCCTCCTGGAAGCAGGAGCTTCATCGGCTCTTGAAGGAAGTGCTCCAAAGTCCAATTACACAGTCTTTTTATTTATTTATTTATTTATTTTTCTTTCTTTTAACTGAAGACTTAATCTTCCTTTTTACTCTGTCTCGGCCTCTCTCTCTCTCTCTTCCACTCATTCACCTCTCCAACTAGGACAGCTTTGTCGCCTGGCGCGGCCCCCTTTTATCGACCCCGAGGAGGAGAACAAATAGGAAATCCATGAAGCAAAGCAGCATTAAATCAATGATCCAAGGCAGCCTGCTGCGAAGATCAGCGCAGCCGATGGAGTCTCTTCTCTCCGTCATTAGCCCGGCCCGCTTGTCAGATCTGGGAAACCCAGAGGGGGCTCGTGAGGGACACGGCAGGAGCTCTGGCTGGATTTGGGAAGCATCTGTCTCCCTCCCAGGGCAGATGGGCGCTCATGACCTCCTGGTCTAGGTTCAGCTGGGATGTGTGCGTGTGGCAGGTGCAGCCGTGGACCTGCATGCTGGCCGAGTGGCTTAAGTGGCCGGTTCTTCAGGAGAAGGGAATGCCCTGGGAGCCTTGGTAGTCCTGGGAAGGAAGGAAGGAAGGGAGGGAGGGAGGGAGGGAGGGAGGGAGGGAGGGAGGGAAGAAGGGAGGGAGGGAAGGGAGGGAGGGAGGAAATGAAGGAAGGAAGGAAGGACTGAAAGTAGAGGAGAGAGGAGAAAGAGAAAGAGAAGAGAAGAGAAAGAGAAAGAGAAAGAAAGAGAAAGAAAAAGAGAAAGGAAGGAAGGGAGGGAGGGAGGGAGGAAATGAAGGAAGGAAGGAAGGAAGGAAGGAAGGACTGAAAGTAGAGGAGAGAGGAGAAAGAGAAAGAGAAGAGAAGAGAAGAGAAGAGAAGAGAAGAGAAGAGAAGAGAAAGAGAAAGAAAAAGAGAAAGGAAGGAAGGAAGGAAGGAAGGGAGGGAGGGAGGGAGGGAGGGAAGAAGGGAGGGAGGGAGGGAGGAAATGAAGGAAGGAAGGAAGGGCTGAAAGTAGAGGAGAGAGGAGAAAGAGAAAGAGAAGAGAAGAGGAAGAGAAAGAGGAAGGAAGGAAGGAAGGAAGGAAGACAGGAAGGAAGGAAGGAAGGAAGGAAGGAAGGAAGGAAGGGGAAGAGGAAGGAAGGAAGGAAGGAAGACAGGAAGGAAGACAGGAAGGAATGAGAAAAAAGGATGACCTCATAGACTTTCTGTTCATCTGTTCAAAACGTAGTCCTTGAGCTCTTTCTATGGTGCCCCACCACCCCGGAAATTGAAGGAACAGAATTAAGACACTAAAAAGAAAATAAAACAATGAAATAAGATAAAATTGCTTCCTTCCTTCTTTCCTTCCTTCCTTCCTCTCTTTTTCTCTTCTCTTCTCTTCTCTCTCTTTCTCTTTCACTTTCTCTCCTCTCTCCTCTACTTTCACTCCTTCCTTCCTTCCTTCCTTCCTTCCTTCCTTCCTTCCTTCCTTTCCTTCCCTCTCTCTTCTCTTCTCTTCTCTTCTCTTCTCTTCTCTTCTCTTCTCTTCTCTTCTCTTCTCTTCTCTTCTCTTCTCTTCTCTCTCCTCTGCTTTCACCCCCTTCTTCCTTCATTTCCTTCTTTCCTTCATTTCCTTCATCCTTCCCTCCCTTCGTTTTTTCTCATTCCTTCCTGTCTTCCTCCCTCCCTCCCTCCCTTTCTCTTCTCTTCTCTTCTCTTCTCTTCTCTTCTCTTCTCTTCTCTTCTCTTCTCTTCTCTTCTCTTCTCTTCTCTTCCTCTTCTCTTCTCTCCTTTTTCTCTTCTCTTCTCTTCTCTTCTCTTCTCTTCTCTTCTCTTCTCTTCTCTTCTCTTCCTCTTCTCTTCTCTCCTTTTTCTCTTCTTTTCTTTTCTCTTCTCTTCTCTTCTCTTCTCTTCTCTTCTCTTCTCTTCTCTTCTCTTCTCTTCTCTTCTCTTCTCTCCTTTTTCTCTTCTCTCTCCTCTACTTTCACCCCTCCCTCCCTCCCTTCCTTCCTTCCTTCCTTCCTTCCTTCCTTCCTTCCTTCCTTCCTTCCTTCCTTCCTTCCTTCCTTCCTTCCTTCCACCAATTCCTTGGGTTTAATCTCAGCAACATGGAAATCAAATATAGTTCTTTCACCTGTGGTCATTTGTGGTCGCACCCAAAAACAGAGAATTCTTTCGACCGCAGAAAGTTCCTTCTGTTAAACTTTGGAAGGACTGGATAGTTCTGCAATTGGAAAAGCACTCGGGGGGGAGGGGCTGATAAATGACTTCTTGCTTCCTTTCTTCCCCCTCTTCCATTTTTCCCTCCTCAAATTACTTTTTTCCCCCTTTCCCCGGAGGAAGAGAGAAAAAAGAGCATGCTTTGGGGTTGAGTTGCATTTTCCAAATCTATCCGGGAATCCTGCAATCCCTGGATTTTAATTGTGGCACGCTCGCTCTCCGAAGAGCTAAAAGCCACTTAAGCTGTCAACTCGGGTTTGGTGCCCTTTTGAAGACAATGTCATAATTATATACACACAGCCACCGAGATGGCCTGGGGTCTAATCCTTTCTCTTCAGTAACCATCACTGGAGACCTGGAGATCCAGGAGAACAACTGCTTTTTAGTGTTCTGTTTTGCAAAGCCTGACAAATTAGGGTGGGAAGCATATTTACACACAACCACACCAGTCCCACAATTGAACAGTGCCAATCTCCCACAGTCAGGAGGTGTTGCTCTGAAGCTTTCAATCCATTCGAGGGCTTTTGAGTTTTTTGCCTTCCTTTCCAACATTCACATATTTTTGAGCTGCCTTGAACTTTGCTTAAATTCTTCAGATTAACTTCATTTGCAGGTGGAGGAAGAGAACTTGGGGCCCCTCCAGAATGGACATCTGGACTATAGACGAGGGGATAGATGGGGAACTCATCAAATTTGCAGACGACACCAAGCTGACAGGAATGGCCAACGCTCCAGAAGACAGGCTTAAGATACAGGAAGATCTGGACAGACTCGAACACTGGGCGCTATCTAACAAACTGAAATTCAATGGTGAAAAAAATAAGGTTCTACATTTATTTATTTATTTAATTTATTTATTTTAATTCCATTTATATCCCGCCCTTCTCCGAAGACTCAGGGCGGCTTACAAGCTTAGCAGTAGCCTTCATTCTATGTATATGCCTGCTTATTAGGGCTTTCACACACACCCCAAGCGGCATTATTACAAAGTCAGCTTAATTGCCCCCAACAATCTGGGTCCTCATTTTACCTACCTCGGAAGGATGGAAGGCTGAGTCAACCTTGAGCCTGGTGGGATGCGAACCTGCACTAATTGCAGGCAGCTGGTGTTACTTAAGGAGGCATTAGCCCACTGCTCCATTTAGGCAGGAAAAACCAAATGTATAGGTATAGTATAGGGCAGGGGTGTCAAACTCAATTTCATTGAGGGCCGCATCAGCATTGCGGTTGCCCTCGGGGGGGCAGGTGGGTATGGCCAGGGTGGGCGTGGCCTACTGGGTGGGCGTGGCTGGAGTGCGTATGGCCTACTGGGTGGGCATGGCCAGCTCTACATCATTGGCATCAAGGGTGCCTATGGGGGCCTGGGCAGGAGTGGGACAGATCTGGGGGTCTCTGGCGGAAGGAGGGTCTCTGGGCCAGGGCCAAGGCAGTGGGGGCCATTCCCTCACTGTTTCCAGGATGGCTTCGGGGGCCACACGAAACCACTTCGCCGGCCGGATCCGGCCCCCGGGCCTTGTTTTTGACATGTCTGGTATAGGGGGTACCTTGCTCAGTAATAGTAACTGTGAGAGGGATCTCGGAGTCCTAGTAGACAATCACTTCAATATGAGCCAGCCATGTGCTGCAGCTGCCAAAAAAGCCAACACAGTGCTAGGCTGCATTGACAGAGGGAGAGAATCAAGATCACATGAAGTGTTAATACCACTTTACAAGGCCTTGGGAAGACCACACCTGGAATACTGCATCCAGTTTTGGTCACCAAGCTGGCAGGCCTGCCTTGGAATATGTGCGAGAACTTCGGAGGGTTGCAGGTCGGATTGAGAGGTGGTCAGAGTGCTCCCTGATGCATCACTTCAAAGAGGGGCTAGATTTCATTTCATTTTATTAAATTTATATGCCGCCCTTCTCCCTGAGGACTCAGGGCGGCTCACAACAATAAAAAAAAACATAGAGTAAAAAATAAATAAAAGAGAATTAAACAATAAAATACAAAATTACAAAACAATTTAACCCAGTAAAAGCCTAATTAAAAATCGTAGTCAGTCCAGGCCCGCTGGTTCGAACAACCAGGTCTTCAGGTCACGGCGGAAGGACCGAAGGTCAGGGGCCGTCCGCAGCTCTGGAGGCAACTCATTCCAGAGGGTCGGTGCGCCCACACAGAAGGCTCTCCCCCTGGGGGTCGCCAGCCGGCATTGCCTGGCCGACGGCACCCTGAGGAGGCCGACTCTGTGGGAGCGAAACGGGCGATAGGAGGTTGACAATGGCAGCAGGCCTCTGTCCCAGGCCTGCACCACTCGGGGAGTTTCTGATCAACTACAGGAGTGGTACCGAGTGGCAGTGAAGCTAGACATCGAGCTTGCTCACTATAAGAAGCCGACTCCTCCAGAAACAGGGCCGAAGCCAGAACAAACCAGATGGCTGCCACCACGGAGAACCCCAGCAACCACGGCCGTGAAATCTCCTAAGCCACCTATGGGCCTGCCGATCAAGTGCTTTACAGATGTGGCCAACAGGGGCATCGAGTGGCAAATTGTCAGGTCCCATATCCCCAGCAGAAAGGTAGATCGGGACCGCCGGAGAGAAAGAGACCCACCCAGCAGCCGACAAAAGAAAAGTCAAGCTGGGTCGTACAAGAACCAGTCACCCAGATCGCATTGCCTACGGAGGAGAAGGCTGAGACTCCAGCTGGAACCACCAACCCTCTGACCTCCTACGACAGCGACGACAAGGGAGAAAACGACCCGATGGTGAGTCAGCCCATCCCACCTTTTTCCCTCACTGCCAAGCTCATAGTCCCCAAGACACGGGTACAAATGGACTTGAAGGTGCTAGTGGACTCGGGGTGCTCCCGATGCATTATCAGTTTGCCGATTGCCCTTAAGATGGGCATACGAGCCAGATTGCTTTCCAAACCCATGAGATTTGAGCAAGCGGGTGGATCTTTAATGGGAGCGACCTTAGTCACCCACCTAACTGAACCAATACATTTAGAAATAGGTGAACATTGGGAGATCAACCATTTTGTGGTGGCCCCGAAAATGACGGAAGCTGTGATTTTAGGTCTAGCTTGGTTAGACAAGTGGAAGCCTTTTATTTGGTGGGAGAAGGGGATGAGGACCATGGGATTTCCGATAGGACCCAAACCCCCTCCTGATTCTTTTGACATTACCGGAGACCCTGATGCATCAGCAGAAACAGTAAAAATGGCCACCATTCCCCTGCCTGGCGAGCCGCTCATCCACAGCGAGTACCGGGATGTAGCAGAGGCATTTAGTGAGAAAGAATGCAATGTCCTACCACCACACCGGCCAAATGACTGCGGCATTGAGATATTACCAGGGGCAAAGCTCCCTAAACCAAAAATGTACGATATGTCCTTCCTCAAAATGGAAGAACTACAGCAGTATGTGAATAGAAACCTAGCCAGAGGCTTCATTGAGCCAGCTAAATCCCTAAGTGGGGGCTCCAGTTTTGTTTAAGGAAGAAAAAAAAAAGAAGACAGGTCCCTGAGGCTCTGCGTTGATTATAAGGGGTTAAATGCTGTGAGTGTGGAGAATAAGTACCCCTTCCCCCTCCTGAAGGATCTACTAACCCATCTGATGAAGGGGCGTATCTTTACCAAACTAGATCTAAGAGAAGCGTACTACCGAGTAAGGATAAAAGGAGATGAATGGAAAACTGCATTTAACTGTCCTATGGGAAGTTATCAGTTCAAAGTTATGCCGTTTGGACTACAAGGGGCTCCAGCTGTCTTCATGCAGCTGATTAACCAAGTGCTGCATGATCATCTATACCAAGGGGTTTTGGTGTATCTTGATGACATCTTAATTTATAGCGAAAATATGACTGACCATGTGAATTTAGTGCGAGAGGTGTTAAAGAAACTACTAAGTGCTAAACTATATGTCAAACTGTCGAAGTGTGAGTTCCACCAAACCTGACTAGACTACCTGGGCTACCGAATCTCCAGTGAGGGCATTGAGATGGATCCAGGTAAAGAGCAAGCTGTGATCGGATAGCAACCCCCAAAGATTCGAAAACAACTTCAAAGCTTTCTGGGATTCACAAACTTTTATTGCCAATTCATTCCTTCCTTTGCTGAAATTGCTTTACCTCTCACGGACTTATTGGAAATGGGTAAAGGTTGTGGGGTCTTTGGTGCTCTCTGAGCTTGGTTGTTTTCTTGCAGATGTTTCATGACCCAACTAGGTAACATCATCAGTGCTAGAAGGGAGTTGGAGGAGGAGGAGGAGAGGAAGAGGAGGAGGAGGAGGAGAGGAAGAGGAGGAGGAGGAGGAAGAGGAGGAGGACTGTGGAGTCCTTGGTGCTCTCTGAGCTTGGTTGTTTTCTTGCAGATGTTTCATGACCCAACTAGGTAACATCATCAGTGCTAGAAGGGAGTTGGAGGAGGAGGAGTAGAGGAAGAGGAGGAGGAGGAGGAGAGGAAGAGGAGGAGGAGGAGGAGGAGGAGGAAGAGGAGGAGGACTGTGGAGTCCTTGATGCTCTCTGAGCTTGGTTGTTTTCTTGCAGATGTTTCATGACCCAACTAGGTAACATCGTCAGTGCTAGAAGGGAGTTGGAGGAGGAGGAGGAGGAGGAGGAGGAATAGGAATAGGAGGAGGACTGTGGGGTCCTTGGTGCTCTCTGAGCTTTGTTGTTTTCTTGCAGATGTTTCATGACCCAACTAGGTAACATCGTCAGTGCTAGAAGGGAGTTGGAGGAGGAGGAGGAGAGGAAGAGGAGGAGGAGGAGGAGGAGGAGAGGAAGAGGAGGAGGAGGAGGAGGAGAGGAAGAGGAGGAGGAGGAGGAGGAGGAGGAGGAATAGGAATAGGAGGAGGACTGTGGGGTCCTTGGTGCTCTCTGAGCTTGGTTGTTTTCTTGCAGATGTTTCATGACCCAACTAGGGTAACATCATTAGTGCTAGAAGGGAGTTGGAGGAGGAGGAGGAGGAGGAGGAGGAGGAGAGGAAGAGAAGGAGGAGGAGGAGAGGAAGAGGAGGAGGAGGAGGAGGAGGAAGAGGAGGAGGAAGAGGAGGAGGAAGAGGAGGAGGAAGAGGAGGAGGACTGTGGGGTCCTTGGTGCTCTCTGAGCTTGGTTGTTTTCTTGCAGATGTTTCATGACCCAACTAGGGTAACATCATTAGTGCTAGAAGGGAGTTGGAGGAGAAGGAGGAGGAGGAGAGGAAGAGGAGGAGGAGAGGAAGAGAAGGAGGAGGAGGAAGAGGAGGAGGAAGAGGAGGAGGACTGTGGGGTCCTTGATGCTCTCTGAGCTTGGTTGTTTTCTTGCAGATGTTTCATGACCCAACTAGGTAACATCATTAGTTCTAGAAGGGAGTTGGAGGAGGAGGAGGAGGAGGAGGAGGAAGAGGAGGACTGTGGGGTCCTTGGTGCTCTCTGAGCTTGATAGTTTTCTTGCAGACATTTCATCACCCAAAGTGATAACACCATCAGTGCTCATTGGCGTTTGGGTATAACGAAACATCTGCAAGAACAACCAGGTTCAGAGAGTACCAAGGACCCCTCACTTCAACCCTGAACTACAAATATTCTCCTTTAGATGGAAACTTTCCAAAGAGAGATCCAAGCTAGAACTGAGGAGAAATTTCCTGCCAATGAAGATAAGTCAACCGTGGAATGGTTTGACGTCAAAAAATGGTGGGGGTTCCATCCCTGGAGATTTGTAAAAAAAGAGATTGGACAACAATTTGTCCAGAATTGTATAGGGTCTCTTGCTTCGGCAGGCAGTTGGACTAGAAGACCTCCGAGGTCCCTTCAGCCCTGTTATTCTATGTTATAAGTGTTAGGGGAGTAGATTCTTTTTTTAATGTGCTTGCTCGATGCTCTATCTTGGTTTATCCCCCCTTCCATTCAAACTGCTCAAAACAGCTCTGGAAGAAAGGGACTTTTTGTGCCAAGGGTGAATTGTGCCCTTGAAAATTTCTCAGAGACTGTATTTTCCCCCCTGGAGAATTTCAGAAAAATTGGCTACCCACCAAGGGAATCGAAAATGCCCTGTTCCCCAGCGTTTTTTATGCTGTGCCTTGCTTAATTTTAATGGCTTTAATTAGTTAGATATCGCTAGCAGGCTTCATACAGTGGGGTTCGTGTATTCCTCGGGTGGCAAAGTCATCGTTGCCCGTTTCTACTCTTTCCCCAGAGTTGCCAAGTTTTTTTAAAAAAATAGGCCTACTTTTGTCATTTTTACAAAAGTCGTCATCATAATGAATATTTCAAGCAAACGCCATTTGCTCAGCTCTTCCTAAAAATAGCTGCACCTTCCCCCCCCCCCCGAGCAGGTGGCGGGTGACAAATTTGATAGGATTGATTTATCAGTGGATTGACTGAGCAAATTTATATAGCTACTCCTACAGTATAGCTACCGGTCCTCGGAAGACAAAACGGGACTAACAAGTAAGTACGGGAGCGTGTAACACCAGACCAATTGTCTACGGAGTTTCTCAGTCATCCGGGTTATTTGTTGTCCCAAAGGTGTTTTTTTCCCCAAAAGGTAACTGGAACTTTCTTGGAAGACGTTTCGCTTCTCGTCCAAGAAGCTTCTTCGGTTCTGACTGAAGGGTGGAGGAGGGAGGGAAGGATTTCCATTCCTTAGAAGTCATCTGGTTATTGGCGCTCCTTCTGAGAGTTAGTGAGGCCACTTGGCGGTTTATCTGCGCCCTCGGGGTCACCCGAGTGGTGCAAATGGGTGGGAAGACCTCTCGGAACTGCTGAAAGGGCTTGTGTTGTCGTAAGCCGAGGACTACCTGTATTCTGTTAGTCTTGTTAACCCAGCTCCCAAAACGTGGCTTTATTAACACAGGAGCAATTAAAACCCTAACGCAAGTTCACCTGAAATTAAATTTAAATGAATTAAATTTAATTCAAATGAAGTTTAAGACCTAGAGAGAGCTCCTTGGGCGCACGGGTTTTCCCCCCTGCTCGTGTAGCGGATCCTTCTTCCACCACGCTTGGCTGTTATCCTTTTGTGTTTGCAGCTTGCATCTTGGCGTTTTGCCATCGGGATTACAACATTACAGCTCCATCCTGGGGAGGGCTCTCCTGTCGCCTTGGAGGATGACATCATAGCTGCGGTTTCCTTGTCTCCCCATTCAGGTTTCTGGAAGCTGGTAATTTTGCAGATCGAGCAGGTCTTTCCACATCCTCCTTCTCCCTCCCTCCCTCCCTCTCCCCCTCCCCCTCCCCCTCTCTCCCTCTCTCTCTCTCTTTCACCCTCCCCCTCTCTGCCTCTCCCTCTCCCTCTCTCTCCTTCTCTCTTTCTCTCCATCTCTTTCTCTCCCTCCCTTTCTCTCTCTCCCGCTCTCTCCCCCTCTCCCTCCCTCCCTCTCCCCTCCCCCTCCCCCTCCCCCTCTCTCCCCCTCCCCCTCTCTCTGCCTCTCTCTCTCCCTCTCTCTCCCTTTCTCCTTCTCTCTTTCTCTCCATCTCTCTCTCCCTCTCTCCTCTCTCCCTCTCACCCCCTCTCTCTGACTCCATCTCTCTCTCTTTTCTCCCTCTCCCTCTCCTTCTCTCCCTCTCCCCTCTCTCTCTTTCTCGCTCTCTCTCTCCCTCTCCCTCTCCCTCTTCCCATCTCTCCCTTTACCTCTCTCTCCCCTTCTCCTCTTTCTCTCTCTCTCCCTCTCCCCCCTCTCCCTCTGCTTCTCCCTCTCTCCCTCTCTCCCTCTGAATGTGGTCCAATTTTACCAGCAAAGATGATCTAATTAACTCTGTGCCCTGGGTCCTCTGTGCAATAATCTTTGGCTGGCCATCTTCTCTCCCAGCTCTACACCAGTCCTGGGGATTGGGGGATATTGGATGCAAATTGGAAGAGATTATCACATATGCATTTACTCTGATCAGCCTAATTGTATCCATCTGGTTCAATAAAGATAAAGATGTTTGGGTGGTTTTTGTTTTTTTTTTAACCCAGTAGCTTGGTTCAGAAGCTCCTGGCACCTGTTGCTGAATCGGCAGCATTACCAGCCTCAAAGCAACCGGTAAGTGATCCTCGATTTATGACCGTATTTGGGAGCAGAATTTCCCATTGCTAAGCAAGGGGGGTTATCAGCTGAGCCACGCCCAATTTTAGCAACAGCAATAGCAACTTAAACCTATATACCGCTTCATAGTACTTTACAGCCCTCTGTTTACAGAGTCAGCCTATCGCCCCCCAAAAACAATCTGGGTCCTCATTTAGAAGAGAATAGAAGCTGGAAGGGACCTTGGAGGTCTTCTAGTCCAGCCCTCTGCTCAAGCAGGAGGAGCTATACCATCTCAGATGAGTGACTGTCCAGTCTCTTATTAAAACCTCCAGTGATGAAGCACCAGAATGTCTGGTGGCAAGTTGTTCCACTGGTTAATTGTCCTCACTGCTAGGAACTTTCTCCTTAATTCCAGGTTGCTTCTCTTTGGTCAGTTTCCAACCATTGTTTCTCGTCCTGCCCTCTGGTGCTTTGGAGAATAGTTTGACCCCCTCGTCTTTGTGGCAGCCCCTCAAATACTGGAATGTTGCTATCATGTCTCCCCTATTTCTTCTTTTCTTTAGACTAGCTAGCCAAACCTAAGTCCTGCAACCGTTCTTCATATGTTTTACTCTCCGGGCCTTGAATCATTTTAGTTGCTCTTCTCTGAACTTTTTCCAAGGTCTCAACATCTTTTTTGTAGTATGGTGACCAAAATTGGTTGCAGTATTGTTACTGGAAGGATGGAAGACTGGGTCAGCCTTGAGCTGGCAAGGATCCAACTGCTGGCAGTTGCAAAATTAGCCTGAAATATTGCATTCTACCCAATGGGAAGGAAGGAAGGAAGGAAGGAAGGAAGGAGGGAGGGAGGGAGGGAGAGAAGGAGGGAAGGAAGGAAGGGAAGGAAGGAAGGAAGGAAGGAAGGAAGGAAAGAAGGAAGGAAGGAAGGAAGGAAGGAGGGAGGGAGGGAGAGAAGGAGGGAAGGAAGGAAGGAAGGAAGGAAGGAAGGAAGGAGGGAGGGAGGGAGGGAGGGAGGGAAGGAAGGAAGGAAGGAAGGAAGGAAGGAAGGAAGGAAAGAAGGAAGGAAGGAAGGAAGGAGGGAGGGAGGGAAGGAGGGAAGGAAGGAAGGAAGGAAGGAAAGAAGGAAGGAAGAAAGGAGGGAGGGAGGGAGGGAAGGGAAGGAAGGAAGGAAGGAAGGAAGGAGGGAGGGAAGGAGGAAGGAAGGAAGGAAATAGCACTAGCACTAAGATTTATATACCGCTTCATAGTGCTTTACAGCCTCTCTAAGCACTTTACAGAATCAGTATCTTGTGTCCACCCACCCGCCAACGATCTGGGTCCTCATTTTACCGACCTCAGAAGGATGGAAGGCTGAGTCAACCTTGCACTGGTGAGAATCGAAATACCGAACTGCTGGCAGCCGGCAGTCAGCAGAAGTAGCCAGCAGTACTGCATTTTAACCCCTGCGCCACCATGGCTCTTTTAGTCTCTTTTTTTGCCACCGTTGTTAAGCAAATCCCTGCAACTGTTAAGTGAATCATGTGGTCATTAAATCAATCCAGCTTCCCTCATTGACTTGGCTTGAAAGGAGACTAACAGGAAGATCGCAAGTGGAGATCCCATGAGCCCAGGCTGCTGCAACTGGGGTAAACACAGGCCAGTTGCTAAGCACCCAAATTCTGTTCATATCCCCGTGAGAATGCTGTAACTGTCGTAAGTGCAAGGACTGGTCGTAAGTCAGGGGTTTTTTTCCACTGCTGTGGTAAATGGCCACTGGATGAACGGTGACTGTTCAAAGTTACAACAGCACTGAAAAAAAAGTGACTTACAAACGTTTTTCACACTTATGAACATTGCAGCATCCCCGTGGTCAAAATTCAGATGCTGGGCCACTGACTCATATTTATGACATTTGCAATATCCTGGGGTCATGTGATTCCCCTTTTGCAACTTTCCGATGAGCAAAGTCAAGGGGGAAACCAGATTCCCTTGACAACCGTGTTACTAAGTTAACAACTGCAGTGATTCTCTTAATAACTATGGCAAGAGGTTATAAAAGAGATGGAGTCTGTAAATCTTATTAGAAAGGCAAAGCAAATGGTCCTGTTTTTGCAAATGATGATGACGACGACGACAATGATGATATTGGAAGGGACCTTAAAAGGGACATAATAGTGTCAAAAATGGAGGAGGAGATACGAAAGAAGTCATTAATGGTTTTGCCATTTAACCTGGGAACTGAGTAATGGTGGTGGGGTGAAGCCTGTTAAACAGCCCTACTGTTAGTAAATAGGATTGGACTCTCACAAATCTTATTTTTTTACCATTTTTAATCGTTTTTGGTGTGTGCGTGTGCGTGTGTGTGTGTGTGTGTGCATGTGTTTTAATGATTTCATTGCAGGCCTTTTTTTGGGAGTGGTGATGGTGGTCGAGTTTTAACTTTGTGAGCCTCCCAAAGTCATAAATGCAGGCTAAGCAAATTGAGAGAGTAAATAAATAATAATCAGCGAGCAGAAGGCGATGCCCTTTTTTCAGGACCCTGGAGAGTTCCAAGGAAGACAAAAATAATTGTAGCTCTCAGTGAGGTGTTTCTTAGCCTTGGCCACATTAAGGGGTGTGGACTTCAACTCCCAGAATTCCCCGGCCAGCAGTGTTCCTCAACTTTGGCCATTTCAAGGTGTGTGGACTTCAACTCCCAGAATTCCCCAGCCTGCAGTGTTCCTCAACCTGGCTCACTTTAAGGCTGTGGACTTCAAGACCCAGAATCCCCCAGCCAGCAAAACACACCTTGAAGTCAGCAGCACTGCGTGGGTGAATCAACCCTGATGTGATTTGAAGATTCAAGAGAGGATTTATCTCAAGTTTGAAATACCAGAATCCTAGACAATCCACTTTGATTTGGACTGACTCAAGGCACCTGTAAAAAAAGATCAGCTTCTCCCTTCCGGAGGCTCTAAATGGGGAAACTTGAAAAGGCTGAAAGTTGCTTTATATTTTTTTAAAAAAACAGACGGGTGAGAAGATTTTATTAGACATTAACCCTTCCAAGTTTTAACTCCCTGGAGTGTTTACTTTTTTTTTTACTGCAATGGTGAGGCACAGAGATAGTAAAAAGGCTCCTTCTGTGTTTGATCTATCCAAGTTAGAACTCTAATCAGAAATCTAAATTAAACACAATGTTTCATTCTCCTTGTTAGTATGGGGGGGTTATATGTCACCTTAATAGACAAGCTTCTCCAGGGGGAGAGAGAGGGGGGAGAAGAGGGAGAGGGAGAGAGAGAAAAAGAGGGAGAAGGAGAAGGAGAGAGAGAAGGAGAGAAGGAGAGAGAGAGATGGAGTCAGAGAGGGAGGGGGAGAGAGGGAGGGAGAGGGTGATGGTGAAAGAGAGAGAGAGGAACAGATGGGGAGGGGGAGGGGAGAGGGAGAGAGTGAAAGAGAGAGAGAGGGAGAGATGGGGAGGAGGAGGGGAGAGGGAGAGAGTGAAAGAGAGCGAGAGGGAGAGATGGGGAGGGGGAGGGGAGAGAGGGAGAGAGAGAGGGAGATATGGGGAGGGGGAGGGGAGAGGGAGAGAGTGAAAGAGAGAGAGAGGGAGAGATGGGGAGGGGGAGGGGAGAGTGAGAGAGGGAGAGAGGGAGAGGGAGAGATGGGGAGGGGGAGAGGGAGAGAGTGAAAGAGAGAGAGAGGGAGAGGGGGAGGGGAGAGGGAGAGAGTGAAAGAGAGGGAGAGATGGGGAGGGGGAGAGGAGAGGGAGAGAGGGAGAGGGAGAGATCGGGAGGGGGAGGGGAGAGGGAGAGAGTGAAAGAGAGAGAGGGAGAGGGGGAGGGGGAGGGGAGAGGGAGAGAGTGAAAGAGAGAGGGAGAGATGGGGAGGGGGAGGGGAGAGGGAGAGAGGGAGAGAGTGAAAGAGAGATAGAGAGGGGGAGGGGAGGGGAGGGGGAGGGGAGAGGGAGAGAGTGAAAGAGAGAGAGGGAGAGATGGGGAGGGGGAGAGGAGAGGAGAGGGAGAGAGGGAGAGAGGGAGAGAGGGAGAGAGGGAGAGTGAGAGATGGGGAGGGGGAGGGGAGAGGGAGAGAGTGAAAGAGAGAGGGAGAGATGGGGAGGGGGAGGGGAGAGGGAGAGAGTAAAAGAGATAGAGAGAGAGGGGGGAGGGGGAGGGGGAGGGAGAGAGGAGGAGAGAGAGAGAGAGAGAGAGAGAGAGAGAGAGAGAGAGAGAGAGAGAGAGAGAGAGAGAGAGAGAAGAGGTGGAAAGACTAGACTAGACTAAAATATTGGCAAAACCTCCATTCTGTACACACCAATTTCTCTCTGTGCCAAATGTAAATGAAACAAATGAGATACATAAAGTTTAAAGGCAAAACAACTAACAGACGCAGCTACCCATCCCACTAGAGTGGGAAATGTCAAAAAGAATCAATTTAACCCATCACCTTAGGACCGACACTGCACAGCAGGAATGAGAGGTTGCAAAAATAACATGGATGAAAAGATCCCTTTGCAGCACAAATGTAAACATTAGGGTGGAAAGAATTTGAGAACTGAAACAAAAAATAAATAAATCTGGGTCTGAAGAGACGATCGGCAGTAGGCAGGTCTTTAAGGCCACCAGGGTGGCTTTGAGCCAATCACCAGGAGACGCTGGGTTACTATTTCCACCTTAGGCATGAAAGCCAGTTTGGTGACTTTGGGGGCGATCACCAGGAGATGGTGAGTTCTAGTCCCACCTTAGGTATCAAAGCTGGCTGTGTGACTTTGGGCCAATCACCAGGAGACGGCGAGCTCTAGTCCCGCCTTAAACCTGAAAGCTGACTGGGTGACTTTGGGCCAATCACGGGAGATTTGTTTAATGATCGAATAATGCACCTGATAAAAAATGGGACAAACTTCACTTAACAACTGTCTTGCTTAGCAAATGGAAATGTTGTGCTCAGAAAAAAGAAAAAGAAAATTAAACCTAACAAAGAAAATGGAGGCGGCACTCTTTCCCCCTCCTGACGTTTTGGAAACGATCAAAGCCGGGGGTCTTCAAACTCGGCTGCTTTAAGACTTCAAGACTTCTGGGAGTTGAAGTCCACAAGTCTTAAAGGGGCCACGTTTGGGGACTCCTGATCAAGGCTGTACCCAGATCATCTTTTTGCCTGATGCCATCAGACCCCAACTGACTGTCTCTGCCCCAGACCAAGCCCCCTAACAATCCATCTAATCCAAAAGTAAAAGCCTGGCTCACCCATTCCTAACCCAGGCCAAAGGGACCCCCAAGAAGGAAGTTGCAACGTATTGACTGTCACGGTTCTCATAGGTGAAACCAGTAAAAGAACTTCAAGGCAGGAATGCTATACTATACAGGTATAGTATAGGGGGTACCTTGCTCAATAGTGGTAACTGTGAGAGGGATCTCGGAGTCCTAGTGGACAATCACTTAAATAGGAGCCTGCAGCTGCCAAAAAAGCCAACACAGTGCTAGGTTGCATTAACAGAGGGATAGAATCAAGATGACGTGAAATACTAATACCAATTTACAATGCCTTGGTAAGGCCACACCTGGAATACTGCATCCAGTTTTGGTCACCACGATGTAAAAAAGATGTTGAGACTCTGGAAAGAGTGCAGAGAAGAGCAACAAAGATGATTAGGGGACTGGAGGCTAAAACATATAAGGAACGGCTGCTGGAATTGGGTATGTGTAGTTTAATGAAGAGAAGGACTAGGGGTGACGTGTTAGCCGTGTTCCAATATCTCAGGGGCTGCCCCAAAGAAGAGGGAGTCAAGCTATTCTCCAAAGTGCCCGAAGGAAGGACAAGAAGCAACGGATGGAAACTAATCAAGGAGAGAAGCAACCTAAAACTAAGGAGAAACTTCCTGACAGTTAGAACAATTAACCAGTGGAACAACCTGCCTCCAGAAGCGGTGAATGCTCCAACACTGGAAGTTTTTAAGAAGAGACTGGACAGCCATTTGTCTGAAATGGTATAGGGTTTCCTCCCTGAGCAGGGGGTTGGACTAGATGACCTCCAACTTTACTACTACTATTATGATTATGATTAATTCTTCCTTTAAGAACATTTTAATAGGAAACAAAGTATCGGCACTTACATAGTTGAACCCAAGAGTGAGATTCCCTCCCCCCGGATACAAAGTAACAAGTTGCAATTCTCGCCTCACAAAAGCTGTCAAAAATCGCATTCCCCAATTAGCACAAAATGCGGGCTTTTCTCTTCCGCCCTTCAGCCCACCAAAACCTTATCGGAACCCATCCTTGAGTTCACACACTTCCACATTGTTAGGGCTAGCTAAACCCTCAGGCATTTACCCCACCCCCCACCCCTTCTACATCTGAACTCTAAAAGAATAGAAAAGGCACCTTAAAAGCAAAAGTAAAATATGGCTGCTGGCTCTCAGTTGTCAGAGCGGCGACATCCATTGTCACAGCATTGACATCCGGTCCCCCCTTAACAAAAAGGTGTAATCCTTCAATTTAAACAAAAGCATAGGTTAAGGGTTGCCCCTTGGCTTGTTGGGGTGTTTGTCATAGAATTTATGTATGAATTTACCTATGAGCCTTGGATTTCACCCAAGTGGCATCTGATAATGGGTATCCCTTCCACAGGGATGCGGTGGCTCAGTGGGTTAGGACGCTGAGCTTGTCGATCAGAAGGTTGGCAGTTTGGCGGGTCAAATCCCGAGTGCCGCGTAACAGAGTGAGCGCCTGTTACTCGTCCCAGCTTCTGCCAACCTAGCAGTTCGAAAGCACGTAAAAATGCAAGTAGGAAAATAGGGACCACTACGGTGGGAAGGTAACAGCGTTCCGTGCGCCTTTGGCATCTAGTCATGCCGGCCACATGACCACGGAGACGTCCTCGGACAAGCGCTGGCTCTTCGGCTTTGAAACGGAGATGAGCACCGGCCCCTAGAGTCGGAAATGACTAGCACGCATGTGCGGGGGAACCTTTACCTTTTTTACCTTTATCCCTTCCACGGTGCTAAAAACGGTAACTTTCCCTTAAAAATTCTAGAATCAAGTATACATTTTACTCCATCACACATTTGTCCAGCCACCACGAGGGGACCAGGTGCTTTCTTGAGAGGAGGTCATAAAGTGGACACCCCCCCAGAATGGTTTTAATAAACTACAATGAAAAACAGGGTGAAATTTTCCTAGGAGTCATGGGAATTTCAAGTCCACTGTAACTGAGTTTATGATTCTGACAATGCAGAAAGGACCTAGGTATTTTGGTCCCAATTTCTTACTAGGCAATTTGAGTCGCAGATATTTTGTGGATAAGCAAACTTTTTCCCCCAACATGGAACGATCTCTGGAGAACCCTTTTCTTATCAGCTTGTTTTTTATAGGTCTCCGAGGCTTTTTTTTCATCACGATACTTTTTTTTCATCCCATACTTCCCTCCATCCCGCTAGCCATTGGTCAAGAGTCTGGGAGGTAGAGGGCCTTTGAGGATACTCAGGTATATGGTTGAATTCCTTCCCCATAGCAATCTTAAAAGATGTAAAACCAGTGCTGCTATGAACAGTGTTTGTTGTAAGCCACCTCAGCGAAAGGGAGGTCAGTCCAGTTCATTTGTTGATAATCCACATAACATCTAAAGCAGGGGTGTCAAACTCAATTTCATTGAGGGCCACATCAGCATTGCGGTTGCCCTCAGGGGGCTGGGTGGGTGTGGCTAGGGTGGGCATGGCTTACTGGGTGGGCGTGGCTAGAGTGCGTATGGCCTACTGGGTGGGCGTGGCCAGCTCTACATGGTTCGCCTCAAGGGTGCCTATGGGGGCCTGGGCAGGAGTGGGACAGATCTGAGGCTCTCTGGCAGGAGGAGGGTCTCTGGGCCAGGGCCAAGGCAGTGGGGGCCGTTCCCTCACTGTTTCCAGGATGGCTTTGCGGGCCACATGAAACCACTTCGCGGGCCGGATCCAGCCCCCGGGCCTTGTGTTTGACATGTCTGGTCTAAAGTATTTGTTCACCATCGAGTTCACTTTTTCCACCGTCCCATTCGTAGATGGATGAAAAGCTGACGACAACACTTGCGATGAACCAATTATTGCCAAAACCCCTCTCCAAAATTTGGCCATAAACCACACACCCCTGTCAGAGATTATATGTTTTGGTGTGCCGTGCAATCTATAAATGTGCTTAAGAAACATCTCGGCCAGTTTTTGGGCCGACGGGCGTCCCTTGCAGGCAATAAAATGAGGCTGCTTCGAAAAAAGATCAATCAAAGTCCATATTACCGTATTTTCTCTGCTTTCAGGCAACAACTATAAAATGCACGGCAATCTCTTCCCACAGCTGGGAATGGTCCACAATGGTCCAGGGGTTTCTCCAGAATTCTTTTCACGGTGGCACATACCACACAGCTTTCGACATAGTTTTCTATGTCCTGTTTCAAACCTGGCCACCAAAACTGCCAGCGAATCAAGTGTAGTGTTTTCAAATAGCCAAAGTGTCCAGCCAGTTTCACATCATGACTGTGTTGGAGTGCGTCGAGGTGGAGGGTCTCAGGCAAATATAATTTTCCCCCTTTGTAGGTTAATCCATCCCGACAGGTTAGGGCGGCTTGATTGTCTTTAAACCATTGATCATTGAGGAGTCCTGGCTTCAGTTTTCTTGTCACAAGATCATCAGGGGTTGGTTTTTTTCATGGACAGGATTCTCTGTGGTGTTAATTGAGACACAATCTGTGGAGTAGGCATGATCGATTCATTGACTTGTTCTCGCTGGCTCTTATACTGAG
>NC_138202.1:6905084-6915084 GCF_964194415.1 Vipera berus
TATTCCCAGGATGCTGGAGTATTTCTTCACCTAACCGGAGAACTGGCAATAAAGACAGTGCAAGCCAACCAACAAACAAAAAGCCCTGGAAAATGTTTATTCCCCCGGTAATAGAGTGCTAAGATTGGAGTCCTTGACATTGGGCTTAGTAAGCACCGGTTCTCTTCAGTGATTTATCCAACATGATTACCCCAAAAACACTTGCTTGAAGCTGAAGGGTCAACCAAGACAAAACCCCTCCCCATTTTTTTGGAAAAGTAAGTAAAAGGTAAAGGTTCCCCCGCACGTGTGTGCTAGTCGTTTCCGACTCTAGGGGCTGGTGCTCATCTCCGTTTCAAAGCCGAAGAGCCAGCGCTTGTCCGAGGACATCTCCGTGGTCATGTGGCCAGCATGACTAGATGCCAAAGGCGCACGGAACGCTGTTGTTACCTTCCCACCGCAGTGGTCACTATTTTTCTACTTGCATTTTTTACGTGCTTTCGAACTGCTAGGTTGGCAGAAGCTGGGACGAGTAACAGGCGCTCACTCTGCTACGCGGCACTCGGGATTCGACCTGCCAAACTGCCAACCTTCTGCTCGACAAGCTCAGCGTCCTAACCCACTGAGCCACCGCGTCCCTTTGGAAAAGTAGAGAGATCGACTAATTAGCAATAGCAATGGCACTTAGACTTATATACTGCTTCATAGTCCTTTACAGCCCTCTCTGAGCAGTTTACGGAGTCAGCCTATTGCCCGCAAAAATCTGGTTCCTCATTTTACTGACCTCGGAAGGAGAGAAGGCTGAGTCAACCATGAGCGGGTCATGATCAAACTCCAGACTGTGGGCAGAGTCAGCCTGCAATACTGCATTCTAACTGCTGTGCCACCAGGGCTCTTGAGATAGGGAGAGAGAGAGAGAAAGAGATAGAGACAGAGACAGACAGATGGATAGATAGATAGTGTAGATAGACAGAACATAAATGATAGATAGATAGATAGATAGATAGATAGATAGATAGATAGATAGATAGCTGAATCTCAAAGATAGATAGATATAGATAGATAGATAGATAGATAGATAGATAGATAGATAGATAGATAGATAGATAGATAAGATTGCTGAATCTCAAAGATGGATGGATGGATGGATGGATGGATGGATGGATGGATGGATAGATAGATAGATAGATAGATAGATAGATAGATAGATGATAGATAGATAGATAGATGATAGATAGATAGATAGATATTTAGATAGATAGATAGATAGATAGATAGATAGATATAGACAGACAGACAGACAGATGATAGATAGATAGAGACAGAAATATAAGATAGACACACAGAGATAGAAATATATGATAGATAGATGATAGTTAGCAATAGCACGTAGACCTATATACTGCTTCCTAGTCCTTTACAGCCCTCTCTGAGCGGTTTACAGAGTCAGCATATTGCCCTCAAAAATCTGGCTCCTCATTTTGTTGACCTTGGAAGGCTGGAAGGCTGAGTCAACCTTGGGCCGGTCAGGATCGAATTCCAGACTGTGGGTAGAATTAGCCTGCAACACTGCGTTCTAACTACTACGCCACCAGGGCTCTTGAAATAGATAGGTAGAAAGAGACAGAAAGAGACAGAAACAGAGACAGATAGATGGATACTGTAGATAGATATTGTAGAATAGTAGATAGACACAACATAAATGATAGATGATAGATAGATGATAGATAGATAGATGATAGATAGATAGTTAGATACAGAAATATGTACTGATAAGGCCACACATGGAGCCTTGGATCCAGTTTTAGTCGCCACGATGTAAAAAAAGATGTTGAGACTCTAGAAAGAGTGCAGAGAAGAGCAACAAAGAGGATCAGGGGACTGGAGGCTAAAACATATAGGGAACGGTTGGTGCAATTGGGTATATCTAGTTCAGGGGTAGACAACCTTGGCTCTTTTATGACTCGTGGACTTCAACTCCCAGAATTCCTGAGCCAGCCATGCTGAGGGGAAAGGGAGAGGTTTCCAAGCTGAGGCAGGCTGGCTCAGGAATTCTGGGAGTTGAAGTCCATGAGTCATGAAAGAGCCAAGGTTGCCTACCCCTGGTCCAGTCTAATGAAGAGAAGGACCAGGGTTGACATGATAGCGGTTTGATAAGTAAGACAGTTCTTAAGTGAATGTTGCCCCATTTTACGACCTACCTTGCCTCAGTTGTTAAGTGAATCACTGCATGCTGGCTGAGGAATTCTGGGAGTTGAAGTCCACAAGTCATAAAAGGGCCAAGTTTGAAGACCTCTGATGTAAAGGAAAAAGCTGAGACTGTAACATTATTATGTTCATTTTACTGCATTGAAAAGAGTCAGAATTTAATGTTTTTTTTTCTTTTTCCACTTCATCCTACACTTCTCTGTCCCCTTTCCCCCTTTCCTATTTTCCCGCTATTTTCAGTTTCATTTGTATTTTATAGTCTAATAAGTTCAATAAAACGATTAGTATGTAGGCAATAAGATGAAAAAGAGCGTCTTGAGATTAAAGAAATTCTTCTTATCTAATGAGCGGGAGAGCATTTGTATCTCAGATATTAAGTTATAATATTATTTTTGAAAGCTTCCGTCAAGGTGTGTTTGAAGCGATCAATCACATACACACAGCGCTCCTGAATCTGAAAAGCTGCATCATGAAGTAATTGAAAAATCACATTTTAAAAAAATAAAATAAAATGCATCCGCGTAAGTAGCTTTTTATTATTAGCAGTTTGTTAACAATCTGGGACAAGTAGATGGAATTAGCTGAATTAAATTGTTCCTAGCTGTTTTATGTGTGCGAGGGAGATGGCATTAGCTTTAATCCAAGATGAGTTTCAGACTTAAAGGGAGAGAGTATAAAACAGTGGGAAAGCGAAATGTCTATCACGTAGCTGCCCAACCTTGGCAACTTGAGGACTTGTGGACTTCAACTCCCAGAATTCCCCAGCCAGTAGTAATAGACGACCTAGCTACAATCCCAAAACATCTGGAGCATCACTTGGACCCCATTGGCATTGACACATACACTGCCAGTCAATTGCAAATGGCAGCTTGATTTGGGACAGCTGACATCCTTAGACAATATTTGTAACCCCATCAAATATCCACATCTGCCTATCCCAGGTCCTTGGGAAGGACTCGAAAAGCTGGATAACAATGCCAAATCCAGTCAAAACATCTGTCTTCCTCTGCAACCAACCATAATAAAATAATAACCAAGTTTATAAGGATAAAATATAGGTAGACGAAAATGTCAAGCCAGATCCTTATAAACTGCTCCATTATTTTGACTTAATGTCAGCTGCCACTTTAATTGCGTGTGCTTCGCTACCATGCATTGACAGTCTGCCATGAACTCTGTGGAGGGAAGATGAGGGGATAGATGGGGAACTCATCAGATTTGCAGATGACACCAAGCTGACAGGAATAGCCAACGCTCCAGAAGACAGGCTTAAGATACAGGAGGATCTGGACAGACTCGAACACTGGGCGCTATCTAACAAAATGAAATTCAGTGGTGAAAAAAGTAAGGTTGTACGTTTAGGCAGGAAAAATCAAATGCCACCTATAGTATAGGTGGTACCTTGCTCAATAGTAGCAACTGTGAGAGAGATCTCGGAGTCCTAGTGGACAATCACTTAAATATGAGCCAGCCGTGTCCTTGCAACTGCCAAAAAAGCCAACACAGTGCTAGGCTGCATTAACAGAGGGATAGAATCAAGATCACGTGAAGTGTTAATACCACTTTAGAAGGCCTTGGGAAGACCACACTTGGAATCCCGCATCCAGTTTTGGTCACCATGATGCAGTGGCGTAGCGTGGGGGGTGCAGGGGGGGGCGGCCGCATCGGGCGCAACATCTGGGGGGGCGTGCTCGCACTGAGCTGCTCAGGGAGCCCCAAGGGCTGCACAGAGTCGGCTTGGCTCCGCTCTTGAGCTGCTCTTTCTTGCAAAGCGAAACGAGTCCAGCAGGTGAGATGGGCGGCCACATAAACTGAATAAAATAAATAGAAGCGCCCAACTCTCCGCCCAGGCTCAGGCCAACCGCAAGCGCCCCGCAGGCGCCCCGGCAGGCTTGGCCGAGCGAAGACGGACCCGCCGGCCGGCTGGCCTAGCTTCGTGCGCATGCGTGGCTTTATTTAGCGGGGCTCACGTGCGAGCTTGAATGCAGTGGCTCTTGCAGGTCGGAGCCCCGCCCAGCCGTTCTCGAGAGGGACCCGGAAGCATCCCGCATGCGCGCGACTCTTCTTGGAAAGTCTACGCCGCTGCGGGGCGCGTCTTTTCGGCGGTGCCATGACGTCACCGGGTTAGGGGGCGCAAATTGCCCCGGGTGCTGACAACCCACGCTACGCCACTGCCATGATGTAAAAAAAATGTTGGGACTCTAGAAAGAGTACAGAGAAGAGCAACAAAGATGATCAGGGGACTGGAGGCTGAAACATAGGAAGAACGGTTGCTGGAATTGGGTATGTCTAGTCTGATTAAGAGAAGGATGAGGGGTGACATGATAGCAGTGTTCCAATATCTCAGGGGCTGCCCCAAAGAAGAGGGAGTCAAGCTATTCTCCAAAGCGCCCGAAGGCAAGACAAAAAGCAACAGACAGAAAGTAGATGTAAAAAAGATGTCGAGACTCTAGAAAGAGTACAGAGAAGAGCAAGAAAGATGATTAGGGGGCTGGAGGCTAAAACATACAAAGCATGGTTGCTGGAATTGGGTATGTGTAGTTTAACGAAGAGAAGGGCTAGGGGGGACATGATAGCAGTGTTCCAATATCTCAGGGGCTGCCCCAAAGAAGAGGGAGTCAAGCTATTCTCCAAAGCGCCCGAAGGCAAGACAAGAAGCAACGGATGGAAACTAATCAAGGAGAGAAGCAACCTGGAACTAAGGAGAAACTTCCTGAGAGTTAGAACAATTAATCAGTGGAACAACCTGCCTCCAGAAGTGGTGAATGCTCCAACACTGGAAGTTTTTAAGAGGAGACTGGACAGCTATTTGCCTGAAATGGTATAGGGTTTCCTGCCTGAGCAGGGGGTTGGACTAGATGACCTCCAAGGTCCCTTCCAACTTACTTACTACTACTACTACTACTACTACTACTACTACTACTACTGTTGTTGTTGTTGTTGTTGTTGTTGTTGTTATTATTATTATTATTATTATTATTATTATTATTATTATTATTATTATTATTATTATTATTATTATTATTGCAGGGAGAATGTTTGGGGAAAAACAAAAGTAATGGCTGTATCTTCCCGAGATGCTGCATTCCCTTCTTAACTACATCTGATTGGCTGAGAGGTTTAGTGGGAGGGACCAGCCCAAAGTTAGCCAGTGGAAGTTCTGACACTGAGGGAGGATTAGAACCCGTGTTTCCCCAGGTCCAGCCCCCTCCTCACTGTGTCTGATTGACTTTTGGGCTGAGTGGGAGGGGCTGGCTCAATGTCAGACAATGAGTTTCTGAAACTGAGGATGGATTAGAACTCAGGTTTCCTCATTCTTAGTTCAGCCCCTTTCCCTCTACACTTGATTGGCCAGAGGGACTGCCCCCCAAATTCAGCCAATCAGCTTTGGTGGCTGAGTGGGAGATTGGAACCCAGGTCTCACACTTTTCTGAAAGCAGTTTTAACGACTTCTTTCCTTCAGTGCAAATCTGGAAACTCTATATCTATCGCATTTTCTTTCATCAGCTTGAATGAGAGCCAGTTTAAAATAAAAATATATATATATTTTAAAAAGATAATTCTTCCATGACTCTTATTCAAATCCATGCCCGAAGATGCCAGAATTAGACTTAAGAGGATAAAGAAAGGATGACTTGATCTTAGAACCCATCAAGGTTTTTTCCTAAGGCTATTCTGTTTTTGATTTTAATCTCTTTTTTTAAAAAAAAAACAGGGGGCTGTGACGATTATCCCTTTTCTAAAAATAATAATAATAATAATACACCAGATTAGCGTTTAAAACTCCACATGCCCCATTGAACAATTGGATTTGATTTCTGAGCTTGGAGACATCTCCATCCAATCTACAAATGGAAGAGCAGCTGAGGATCAGCAAAATCTATTTCTCTAATGTGGGAAGTCAGCCCACCCCCTCCCCAGAGAAAGAAATATTTTTGGGAATATTAAAAAGGCAGAATATATTTCCCCCAAAGGAATAATGGAGAAGATCTTTAAAAAGGCAGAGAATTCTCGACCCCCCAGCCAGACAACTCAGCAGAAACCAGCTTTTAGAAATGCAGATGTAATAATCCATTCAGGAAGGTTGGAGCCTTCCAGCTAGAAACTGAAGAGATTAGGAAGACAAGGACCCTTAAAATCTACATAAAAGGTAAAGGTAAAGGTTCCCCCGCACATGCGTGCTAGTCGTTTCCAACTCTAGGGGCCGGTGCTCATCTCCGTTTCAAAGCCGAAGAGCCAGCGTTTGTCCGAGGACGTCTCCATGGTCATGTGGCCAGCATGACTAGACGCAAAGGCGCACGGAGCGCTGTGACCTTCCCACCGTAGTGCTCCCTATTTTCCTACTTGCCTTTTTTTTACGTGCTTTCGAACTGCTAGGTTGGCAGAAGCTGGGACGAGTAACAGGCGCTCACTCTGTTACGCGGCACTTGGGATTCGACCCGCCAAACGGCCGACCTTCTGATCGACAAGCTCAGCGTCCTAACCCACTGAGCCACCGTGTCCCTTAAAATCTACATAAAAGGTAAAGGTAAAGGTTCCCCCGTACATGCGTGCTAGTCGTTTCCGACTCTAGGGGCCGGTGCTCATCTCCGTTTCAAAGCCGAAGAGCCAGCGCTTGTCCAAGGACGTCTCCGTGGTCATGTGGCCGGCATGAATAGATGCCAAAGGTGCACGGAACGCTGTTACCTTCCCACCGTAGTGGTCCCTATTTTTCTACTTGCATTTTTACATGCTTTCGAACTGCTAGGTTGGCAGAAGCTGGGACGAGTAACAGGCGCTCACTCTGCTACGCGGCACTCGGGATTCGACCCGCCAAACTGCCGACCTTCTGATCAACAAGCTCAGCGTCCTAACCCACTGAGCCACCACGTCCCTATAAAATCTACATACCCCCACCCAAATTCTAAGGACAGGAGACATAATAGGATTATTAACCCACCAATACCAAAAGGACACACTGAGACTCAGGTCAAAGTACGTGACACAGGGAATACAAAGCCTCAAACAGGAACAGGAAACAACCTCAAGAGCCCCAGAAGGTATAAAAGCTCATCACTCTGCTCCAGGTGGTCACTTTTTTCCAGCACCATCTTCCTGTCTGGGTCTCCTCTTCAATAAACTACAACCTTCTTTCTAAAGCAGTCTCCATGTTGTTTATTCCCGGCTTGGACTGGACCCTGATGAAGATTTTTCTTTCAACACTAATTTCTCCCAAGTTGTTGTTGTTGTTGTTTTTTCATTTCTCTTACTGGCAGAGAAACTTCTGTTTTTCTGTCGCATGCTCCTTGCCTTACGACCACAATTGAGCCCAAAGAGTGTGATTTTTGCCATCTGTGGAAAATTTGAAGAAAAGCTGAACTGCCCCTTCTTAAGGATAGTTTGTTTTTTTCCTGCTTATTGCAAAGAGTTAGATCCATTGCTTGTGATGTTTTCCAACACCATGGTTTTACACAAGAAGTCCCTGGGGTTTAGGACACCCCAATTTACAGTAAGAGTGACTCGCAGTTAGTTGCAGCAAAATGTGAGTGAAGTACACAGTGATGCATGTTAAATAAACAACAGTTCAGGTTCATTGCACAATACTGCAATGCCACTTGTACGTTATGCAACAATGTACCCACAAATTTAGCTTAAGGCAGGGGTGTCAAACTTAATTTCATTGAGGGCCGCATCAGCATTGCGGTTGCCCTCGGGGTCGGGTAGATATGGCCAGGGTGGGCGTGGCCTACTGGGTGGGCATGGCTAGAGTGCGTATGGCCTACTGGGTGGGTGTGGCCAGCTCTACATCGTACGCATCTGTTGTGATTCAGGGTCAGCCTGTGGGTTCGGCAGTTGGGTCGGACGACTCAGAGGAGGAGGGGGGTGTTGAAGAGCTTGCTGAGGGGGTTGGAGAGCTTGCTGAAGGGGTTGGAGAGCTTGCTGATGAGAGCCCTCAGCCAGGCCCCTCCCACCTGGTCACGACGCAGACCCAGCTGTGTGAGCCTGACAGTGTGGATGAAGATGACCCACAGCTGGCCCTGTTCAAGGACCCGTGACGCAGGAGGCAGTCAATCAGGAGTAAACAGAGGAAGGCAATGGGGCACCTCGGAAGGAGGCAGAGAGAAGCCACGCCCTGAACTGTATAAAAGGGGAATGCATGGGAGGGCTGGTTTGCTGAAGGCAACCGCTTGAATAGTTCCTGTTTCATAGCTCCTGTTTCATGGTTGGTGTCTTGTTTTGCTCTGTTTTATGTTAATAAATTTGGCAGGCTTAATTCCAGCCTCTTGCCGTTTGTAAAGGGGTTGTCCCTGCCTTTTCTGCAGGGCCGGTAGCAGGCTGGTACAGAACAGCATCAAGGATGCCTATGGGGGCCTGGGCAGGAGTGGGACAGATCTGAGGGTCTCTGGGCCAGGGCCAAGGCAGTGGGGGCCGTTCCCTCACTGTTTCCAGGACGGCTTCGCGGGCCACATGAAACCACTTCATGGGCCGGATCCGGCCCCCGGGCCTTGTGTTTGACATGTCTGGCTTAAGGACAGACCTTGGGAAGGGAACTTGCACTTAAACTGGGGGACTGGCTTAGGTCCGGGATACTTACAGGACCGTCTGCTGCCAGGAACGACTTCCCTCCGCCCTGTGCGCTCACACAGAGAGGGTCTCCTCAGGGTGCCGTCGGCTAGACAGTGTCGGCTGGCGACCCCCAGGGGGAGGGCCTTCTCTGTGGGGGTGCGGGCCCTTTGGAATCAGCTCCCCCGAGAACTTCGGATGGCCCCAGATCTCCGGTCCTTTCGTCGCGACCTAAAGACGTATCTTTTCCAACTGGCCAACCTGGACTGAGGATGGGGTTTTTTAATATTGTTTTAATCTTATTGGTTTTAGTAATTAATTATGGGGCTTTGTAATTTAATTCTTTTTTTATATTTGTATTACTGTTTTTATAGCTGTTTTATTGTTGTGAGCCACCCTGAGTCCTTCAGGAGATAGGGCGACATATAAGTCCCATAAATCAATCAATCAATCAATCAATCAATCAATCTTATCAATGCCGCAACAACCGAGGGATAGTTTCAAGATTACAAAATCTCGAAACTTTATATACCACTTTAAACTGCACTGGTGAGGCCACACTTGGAATACTGCACCCAGTTCAGGTCACCCACAATGCAAAAAAAAAAAAAAAGATGTCGAGACTTTAGAAAGAGAGCAGAGAAGAGCAACAAAGATGATCAGGGAACTGGAGGCTATAAACACAGAAAGAACAATTGCTGGAACTGGGTATGTGTAGTTTAACGAAGAGAAGGGTGAGGGGTGACATGATAGCAGTGTTCCAATATCTCAGGGGCTGCCACAAAGAAGAGGGAGCCAAGCTATTCTCCAAAGCGCCTGAAGGCAGGACAAGAAACAACGGATGGAAACCAATCAAGGAGAGAAGCAACCTGGAATTAAGGAGAAACTTCCTGACAGTTAGAACAATTAACCAGTGGAACAACCTGCCTCCAGAAGCGGTGAATGCTCCAACACTGGAAGTTTTTAAGAAGAGATTGGGCAACCATTTGTCTGGAATGGTATAGGGACTCCAGCTTGAGCAGGGGATGGACTAGAAGACCTCCAAGGTCCCTTCCATCTCTGTTATTCTGTATTATGAAGGTAAGTACCGTATTTCCCTCCAAATAAGACACAATCTGAAAACAAACCCCAGCATGATATTTCAGGACCCTTGTAATATAAGACCCTTCCCCAAAATAAGCCCCAGTTAAGATTGTCAGCCAGATGGAAGCATTTAGTACCGTATTTCCCTGAAAATAAGACCTAACTGAAAAATAAGCCCTAATGCACT
>NC_138202.1:6920084-6975694 GCF_964194415.1 Vipera berus
ATAATGCCGCTTGGGGTGTGTGTGAAAGCCCTAATAAGCAGGCATATACATAGAATGAAGGCTACTGCTAAACTTGTAAGCGGCCCTGAGTCTTCGGAGAAGGGCGAGATATAAATGGAATTAAAATAAATAAATAAATAAAATAAATAGACAGATCGCCATTTGGAACACAACACGCCAGATATCGCAGTCGTAGAGAACCGAAGCGTACAGTTGACTGTTATCGGTGTACCAGGAGATGCCAGAGTCGAAGAAAAAGAACTGGAAAAAATTACGAAATACCTCGACCGGGCCATTGAAATTGCGCGATTATGGATGAAATGTGTAACGGCGATACCCATTGTCATCGGGGCACTGGGAAGTATGTCCCAAAAGTTTGCAAAACACATCAAGAAACTGCAGCTTCCTGCAATAACTCCAGCAAAGCTACAAAAAAACTGCGCTACTCGGAACATCTTACATTTTAAGGAGGTACCTGGTTGATACCTAGGATGCTGGCAGCAACCCGTGTCAACCATCAGCGCCAGTCAATTTGAATGTTCAGTTGACTGAGTTTCATGTTTAATGAATAAAAGTTTAATAATAATAATAATAATAATAATAATGATGATGATGATGATGATGTTGGAAGGGACCTTAGAGGCCATCTAGTCCAACCCCCTGCTCGTAACATGCTGGTTTGCCAAGTGCCCAACTTTGTGGCCAGGAGAATGCAGTGATGGTCGTTAAGTGCAAGGACCGGTCACTTTCAGAGCCATTGTAACTTTGAACGGTCACTAACTGAATAGTTGTAAGTTGAGGGTTATGAGTAGCCCTTAAGCTTGAAGAACTGTGATCACAGGGATGCTGCGATTGAATGACAGGACTGCCTGTAATTAAATGGAAATTATGAGATTCAGGATAGCCTTGGACAAGGGTCGGCAAACCGCGGCTCCGGAGCCGCATGTGGCTCTTTGAGCCGTCTCCTGCGGCTCTCAGCCGCCCGGTGCGCGCGCACCTCTTCGAACGGGCAGTGGTGTGCGCGCACCTCTCCAAATGGAGAGTGGCACCGCCCGTTTAGAGAGGTGCGGGCGCACCTCTCCGAATGGGCGGAGGTGCGTGCGCACCTCCCCAAACCTTTGGAGAGGTGCGCGCGCACCTCCGCGCGAACGGGCAGCAGCGCCGCTCTTTGAGAAAGCTGCCGTGGCACGTTTGCAGGCTGCCGAAAGCGGCAGCTCTGCAGACGGGCCACGGCAGCTTTCCCAAGAAGCGGCGCCGCTGCCCATTCCGAGAGGTGCGCGCGCACCTCTCCGAACGACCGTAGGTGCGCGCGCACCTCCCCAAACCTTTGGAGAGGTGCGCGCGTACCTCCGCGCAAACGGGCAGCGGCGCCGCTCTTTGAGAAAGCTGCCGCGGCACGTTTGCAAGCTGCTGAAAGCGGCAGCTTTGCAGACGGGCTGTTGCCGTCGGGCAACCGGGAAACGGTTCCATCTCACTTTAAAAAAATGGCAACCGCGCGCGTCCGCGCATGAAAAAACCGTTTTGCGCATGCGCAAAACATTTTTTACGCATGCGCGTGCATGGACGCACACACGCGGCTCCCACTTTTTTTAATGTGTGATGGAACCGGTTCCCAGTGGCTCTTTTCCTTTTTCAGGTTGCTGACCCCTGGCCTTGGATAATTATGCTAAATGTATAGATGAAGGCTTTATCTCATCTTTTCTCACTTTGACAATATAGAAAGCCTCCAGTTCTGGGATTTTTGTGCTTCCCCAGGGATTGCCCTAATCAAGAGGTGGACTAGATGGCCTTCTTCAAGCTCATGTCAAGCAATAACATTCCATGTTATTGAAAAGCCCATGGGTCGGAAACTTGACACCTCAACTCCTACGGTGGCTTCTCCACTGGCTGCGGGAGGAGATCTGAGCAACTCTGTCTCCCGCTCTTGTTTCTCTCTCTCTTTCTCTATTCCTTAAACATCAAAGCTGCAAGCTAATTAAGGCCTGCTTTTTGTTAAAAAAATGTTTCAAGAGAAAATGTAGAAAGTAATTTTCTTTTAATAACTAGAAAGATAAGGTTAAACCCGAATAAATTATTTTGCTTTTTCAAAAATATGAAGATTTCTCTTCTTTTCTCTTCTCTCAATTTTCTTTTCTTTTCCTTTCCTTTCCTTCCTTTCCTTTCCTTTCCTTTCCTTTCCTTTCCTTTCCTTCTTTCCTTTCCTTTCCTTTCCTTTCCTTTCCTTTCCTTTCCTTTCCTTTCCTTTCCTTTCCTTTCCTTTCCTTTCCTTTCTGTTCCTTTCCTCTCCTCTCCTTCTTTTCCTCTCTCCTCTCCTTTCCTCTTCTCCATCTTCCATCCCAACCTATCCATCCTTTCCTTTCCTTTCCTTTCCTTTCCTTTCCTTTCCTTTCCTTTCCTTTCCTTTCCTTTCCTTTCCTTTCCTTTCCTTTCCTTTCCTTTCCTTTCCTTTCCTTTCCTTTCCTTTCCTTTCCTCCTATTTGTCTTCCTTTCCTTTCCTTTCCTTTCCTTTCCTTTCCTTTCCTTTCCTTTCCTTTCCTTTCCTTTCCTTTCCTTTCCTTTCCTTTCCTTTCCTTTCCTCCTATTTGTCTTCCTTTCCTTTCCTTTCCTTTCCTTTCCTTTCCTTTCCTTTCCTTTCCTTTCCTTTCCTTTCCTTTCCTTTCCTTGCCTTCCCTTGCCTTCCCCTCCCCTTCCTTCCTTTCCCCATCTATTTACTTCTTTCCCTTTCCTTTCTTCCTTTCCTTCCCTTCCTTCCCTTCCCTTTTCCCTTTCCCCTTTCCTCTTCCCACCAAAAAAGTCCAATGAAACAGAACCAGGAGCTCCAAGGTTTTCTTTCCTTTCATCCTGAACTGTAAATAATCTGGAGAGATTTGCAGAACGTGCCAAGAAAAGTCTCCGCCAAAGAACCGACGGTGGTCCGAATTCTGCACTGGAGGACGTCAGCCACTATTTTCTCTTCAGCCTATTTCTCTGCCCACCTTCAACCAGAACTTTTTCTGGGGCACCACCGAACTAAGTGGAAATTAAACTGTGGGGTGTAAAAATTAAATACTGAGATAAGCACTTACAACAGGCGAGGCAATATAATACGATGCTCAACCGAAGGAACAGCGCATATAATTTGAAAGCTGCAAGGGAAGGCTTCTTTCATTTTCAGAAATGTTTACATTCCCCTCCGTTGGCTTCTAAACCTGTTTGTGCATCTTTTCCTAAACTATCCACTCCCCCCAAATCCAGTAGTACAGGTCATTGTGTGCTTTCCTACTGTGTATGCTTCTCTCCACAACATATATAGGCACGTTATATAAATTTGCCAAACGTGGCTCCAAGGTAGGCAGCTTTGGATACGAGAAATACAATCTGACATTTGGAGAAATGCAAATAGGAGGGAAGGAGAGGGAAGGGAAGGGGAAGGGGTGGGGAGGAGAAGGGAAGGGAAGGGAAGGAGGGGGCTGTTAAGTCGTGGGCTCTGGCCAGCAGGAATGATGACAGGAAGCTGAGTACAGGAAAACTCATTCTTTCATTCTTGCTGGAACCGTACTGGGGCTTGGGCCTCAACCAGCCACAATATATAGCCTATCCCCTAGGTGGCAGCCAATAGGATTGAACCTACGCTTGCTGCCTGGGGCTGACCAATTGCAGGACTGGAGACGGCCTGTCTGGGTTGCTGAAGAGCCGTTAGCTACTTCAGCAACGGGCACCTGGTGTAACACCACAAGCCCAATACATAACAGGGGCAGAGGGATGAGAGAGATGGGAAGGGAAGGGAAGGGGAAGGGGTGGGGAGGAAAAGGGAAGGGAAGGGAAGGGAAAGGAAAGGAAGGGAAGGGAAGGAGGGGGCAGAGGGATGAGAGAGAAGAGAAGGGAAGGGAAGGGGTGGGGAGGAGAAGAGAAGGGAAGGGAAGGGAAGGAGGGGCAGAGAGAGATGGAAAAGAAGAGAAGAGAAGGGAAGGGAGGGGAGGGCAGAGGGGAAAGGAGAGGAGAGAAGAGAAGAGGAGAGAAGAGGACAAGGGAAGGGAAAGGAAGGGAAGGAGGGGCAGAGGGATGAGAGAGAAGGGAAGAGAAGGGGAGGAAAAGGAAGGGAAGGGAAGGGAAGGAGGGGGCAGAGGGATGAGAGAGAAGAGAAGGGAAGGGAAGGGGTGGGGAGGAGAAGAGAAGAGAAGGGAAGGAGGGGCAGAGAGAGATGGAAAAGAAGAGAAGGGAAGGGAAGGGAGGGGAGGGCAGAGGGGAGAGGAGAGAAGAGGAGAGAAGAGGAGAGAAGAGGACAAGGGAAGGGAAAGGAAGGGAAGGAGGGGCAGAGGGATGGAAGAGAAGAGGGGAAGGGAGGGGAGGGGAGAGACGAGAAGAGGACATTTGGGACTGGAATTCCTATTCTTAAGCGATTGCAGTTGTATGTCGAGTTGGACCTGATTGTACAGGTAGTTCTTGACCACAACCGAGCCCTCGATTTTGCTGCTAGGTAAGACAGTTGTTAAGTGAGTTTTGCCCCATTTTACGACCTTTCCTTCCACAGTTGCTAAGCGTGTCACTTCAGTTTTTCAGTGAATAACCTGGTTGATAAGTGAGCCTGGCTTCCTCCTTGACTCTGCTTGTCAGAAGGTTGCAAACGGGGATCACATCAGCTCCCGTGACACTGCAACCGTCATAAATATGAGTCAGTTGTGTTTTTTTTAATCCCATTTATATCCCGCCCTTCTCCGAAGACTCAGGGCGGCTTACAATTTTTAAAGCACAAATCAATGTGCTTAGCAATAGCCTTCATTCTATGTATATGCCTGCTTAATAGGGCTTTCGCCCCCCCCAGCGGCATTATTACAAAGTCAGCTTATTGCCCTCAACAATCTGGGTCCTCATTTTACCTACCTGGGAAGGATGGAAGGCTGAGTCAACCTTGAGCCTGGTGGGACTCGAACCTGCACTAATTGCAGGCAGCTGGTGTTACTTAAGGAGGCATTAGCCCACTGCTCCACCAAGGCTTGCCAAGAGTCTGAATTTTCATCACGTAACCAGGGAGATGTTGCAACGGTCATGGGAAAAATGGTCCCAAGTCGCTTTTTCAGGGCCGTGGTAACCTCAGTCACTAAACGGACTGTCTTACGTCAAGGACTATCTGTACGACAATTTTTACCGTGGTCTTTACGCAAATCCTGTGGGTGGTTAAATAAATTGTGTGCTTTTTTTCCACGTGAAGGCAGCTTCCTCAATGGGTGTTCCTTTTTTGGCCCGAAATCAACAAAATCGCGATCACGTGACTGCAGGATGCCTTAAACCAGGGGTAGGTAACCTTGGCTCTTTTATGACTCGTGGACTTCAACTCCCAGAATTCCTGAGCCAGCCGTGCTGAGGGGAAAGGGAGAGGTTTCCAAGCTGAGCCATGCTGGCTCAGGAATTCTGGGAGTTGAGGTCCACGAGTCATGAAAGAGCCAAGGTTACCTATGCCTGCCTTAAACTGATTGTAAATGCGGGCCGCTTGCTGGGCCCCCAAATTTTGATCATTGGACCATGGGGTTGGTTTGACAAGGCTTATGCGGGCCGCTTGCTGGGCCCCCAAATTTTGATCATTGGACCATGGGGTTGGTTTGACAAGGCTTAGTGCAAGTACAGATCCTAAGTCACATTTTTCAAGGCCGTCGTACATTGGAATCATCACTAAACAAATGGTTGTAAGTCGAGGGCTACTTGCATTTTCCCCTTTCTAAATTATAGATCTGTGCTGCAGCTGCCAAAAAAGCCAACACAGCGCTAGGCGGCATTAACAGAGGAATAGAATCAAGATCGCGTGAAGTATTAATACTACTTTACAAGGCCTTAGTAAGGCCACACTTGGAATACGGCATCCAGTTTTGCTCGCCACGATCCAAAAGCATGTTGAGACTCTAGAAAGGGTGCAGAGAAGAGCAACAAAGATGATCAGGGGACTGGAGGCTAAAACATACAAGGAACGGTTGCTGGAATTGGGTATGTTTAATGAAGAGAAGGACGAGGAGGGACATGATGGCACTCTTCCAGTATCTCAGGGGCTGCCCCAAATAAGAGGGAGTCAAGCTATTCTCCAAAGCACCTGAAGGCAGGACAAGAAGCAACGGATGGAAACTAATCAAGGAGAATCCCAAAGTTTTTTTTTTTCCTCAGGAGGCAACTGGACTTTCTTGTTTCTCCTTTGAAGGTGTTTTGCTTCTCCTTCCAAGAAGCTTCTTCAGCTCTGACCGGATGGTGGGGAAGGGAAGGATTTATACTCCTTGCAGACAGCTGGTCATTTGCCTCCTTTTAGAGAGTCGTTGAAGCCACCTGGAAGTTTACCTGTGACCTCAGGGTCACCTGAGTGGCACAAAGGGGTCTTGCAACTAGCCTCAACGACTCTCTAAAACAGGCATGTCAAACACAAGGCCCGGGGGCCAGATCTGTCTGTCTGTCTATCTATCTATCTATCTATCTATCTATCTATCTATCTATCTATCTATCTATCTATCTATCTATCTATCTATCTATCTATCATCTCTCTCTCTCTCTTTATCTATCATCTATCTGCAATCTAGAAACTGTATCTATCTATAGTATCATCTATCTAAATCTATCTACCTACTTACCTACCTACCTACCTCTGTCTGTCTGTCTGTCTATCTATCTATCTATCTATCTATCTATCTATCTATCTATCTATCTATCTATCTATCTATCTATCTATCTATCTATCTATCTATCTATCTATCATCTCTCTCTTGCTCTCTTTATCTATCATCTGTCATCTATGATCTGTCTGTATCTCTCTATAGCAGACATGTCAAACACAAGGCCCGGGGGCCGAATCCGGCCCGCGAAGTGGCTTCATGTGGCCCGCGAAGCCATCCTGGAAACAGTGAGGGAACGGCCCCCACTGCCTTGGCCCTGGCCCAGAGACCCTCCTTCCGCCAGAGACCCTCAGATCTGTCCCACTCCTGCCCGGGCCCCCATAGGCACCCTTGATGCGAAGGATGTAGAGCTGGCCACACCCACCCAGTAGGCCATACGCACTTTAGCCACACCCACCCAGCAGGCCACACCCACCCTGGCCACGCCCACCCAGCCCCCTGAGGGCAACCGCAATGCTGATGTGGCCCTCAATGAATTTGAGTTTGACACCCCTGCTCTAATAGAATGCAAACAACCAGGAAGGAATATAAATCACTTCTATTCCCCACCATCCAGTCAGAAGAAGCTTCTTGGATGAGAAGTGAAATGCCTTCAAAAAAAAAAACAAACCCACACCTTTGGGACAACCATGACCTGGATGACTAAGCATCTCCATAGACTTTTAATCAAGGATTGGAGCAAACTAAAACTATGGAAAAACGTCCTGAAAGTGAGAACAATTAATCAGTGGAACGAGTTGCCTCCAGAAGTTGTGGGTGTTCTGACACTGGAGGTTTTCAAGAGATTGGACACCATTTGTCTAAAATGCTATAGGTCAGGGAAGGCAACCTTGGCTCTCTTGTGACTCGTGGACTTCAACTCCCAGAATTCCTCAGCCAGCCATGCTGAGGGGCAAAGGAGAGGTTTCCAAGCTGAGCCACACTGGCTCAGGAATTCTGGGAGTTGAAGTCCACGAATCATAGAGATGCCAAGGTTGGCCTACCCCAGGGGTAGGCAACCTTGTCTCTTTTATGACTCGTGGACTTCAACTCCCAGAATTCCTGAGCCAGCCATGCTGAGGAGAAAGGGAGAGGTTTCCATGCTGAGCCATGCTGGCTCAGGAATTCTGGGAGTTGAAGTCCACGAGTCATAAAAGAGCCAAGGTTGCCTACCCCTGGTATAGGGTTTACTGCTTGAGCAGGGGGCTGGACTAGAAGACCTCCAAGATCCCTTCCAACTCTTAGACAATACAATGCCCCATTTCCTGGTTCCTGCTTCTTTACCAACATTTGACCACCATCACGAACCAGACTGGACCCAGCTAAATAAACACTTTCTCTGTATTGTCCTGATGCACATCACAAGGGGCATTATCACCAGAATTATTAAGGTTATATCTCTTTTTTTTGAGAGAGAGAGATAGCTACCACAATTTGGGCAGTGATGTTGTAAAGATGTCGATCAGCAACCCCATGGTGTACTTATTCTTTTATACCCTCCTGGGCGGTGGTTTTTCAATTGCCAGGATGATCACAGGGGGGACAATTCTGTCTGATGTCCAAGCTGGAAGGTATTTCCGGATTAAATGGATCTCTAGAAGCATTTGCACATTCTCCAGGAAACCAGCTTTCTCCTTCCATCGCTGTTGAGGTCTTCTTTGGGTCTTCCCGTTGGGTTCCTGGCCTTTGTTTCCCTTGGGTTAATTTTCGGAAAGGGGAGCGACGTGCTTCTGCCAACAGGGAAGGTGGTTGCAGGTTGGATACGGCGTGTTCTCGGTCAGCTCGCAACGTCCCGCCGATTTCTCTTGTTGCCACAACCTCATCGCCATCAAATGGGTGACCACCATCACTTTCTGCATGCAGAGAGGGCAAGTTTTATGTCTGGCTTGGGTGATGTGCCAGAGGTCAATGCACCTGCTGTGAAAGGCGTGGGAACATGAGAGCACCTTCACGCCATCGTACTGCAGGTAGCGATCCAAGCAAATGGCACATTCCTGGTATTTGGAGCCAGTCAACGAAACCCGGACAGATTCCTTCTTGGCTTCTTGGACAAGGCAGCTCCTCCTATCTTTCTTTCTCTTGCTCCGGGAGAGATAGTGCTCCGTCAGCATCATGGCAATAAAAGTGGCCGACACGGTAAGGCAGGCAATCCAACAGGTGTAGAACATGGCAATGTGGCAACAAAAGCCAGCTGGTTGGAGGAGACACTGGCAGGGATTTCTGACCTCAAGACGGGAATGCCTAGAAGCAACTTTCCAGGCGAAGTGAAAACGTTCACGCATCGGGAGGGCGACAGTGGATTTCCAGAGCGGCGCAGATGTTTTGAGGATCTTTGCTGTCTCCTCTGCGGAGAACACGGCAGGGATGTGAAGGTGCCACTTGGCGCCCGGCTCGCTCAGCGTGTTCTCCAGCATTTGGGAACTCACGTTGTGCACAACGGCAACGTGGCAGCCAACTTGTTGGGCGTGAAGGATCTTCTTGGAGTAGGAGCAGTTGCGCTGATGGAAGAGGACCACAAAGACGGAGGAGGAGGATGCTGGTGGCCCTGGGACACCATGACAGGGGTTCAAGGGCTTCTTCACCTCCACCCAAAGGCCCAGGAGTCCTTTGGGAGGGAGCAGGGGCTGAAAGAAAGCTGGTAGAACGCCAACATCGAGCGAGGTGGCGCTATGGTTGCAAGTGGCATGGCTGGAGGCCTTGTTGGTGATGAGTTGGAGAATCAAGAGCAGAGTAAGCAGAGGCCAAGACCGTGAAGGTGGAAATCTCATGCTGGTTGAAAGTCCTGGAGTTCTTAGCAGGGACTGAGGCCTCCTTGAAGGCCAACAGGGTAGATACGCAACCGAGGGGAGAATTGCTCTTATGTTCCAGGAGAAGAGCGGTAGCTTCTAGATGGCTGAGCTTCCATAGATTCAAGAGCTATAGGTGAAGTTGACATATAGATCTGGGTCTTCTCGATCTCCCCCCCTGCCCCTCTCAGCAGGCGCGGCCTGCTGGTTGCTGCCAAAGAGTTGCTCTGCGCTCCCTCCAGGTGACCTTCAAGATGTTTCCTTCAGTTGGTCCTTTGTGACCTCATCGTGCTGTCTTCCCCACATTTCTCCTTGCCTTCCCTTCCCTCCACTGGCTTCTGGGAACTAGTTTGCTAAGCGTGTTCCTCTGCCGTGGGAACTGGAGGTGGTTGGCATTTGGGGGGAAGAGCAGGGCTTTTTTTCTCATAGAACGCTCAGAACGGAGTTCCGGCACCTTTTTTGGATGGAACCTTGTAGGGTAGGCAAGGAGGGTTGTATGACGTGTGTGAGTTCCGGCACCTGTTTCTTTTACAAAAAAAGCACTGGGGGAGAGCATTCTCGGTGGGCGCGCCTGCCCTATGGAATCAGCTGCCGGTGGAACTCCGGATCGCCCCCGACCTTCGTTCGTTTCGCCAGGACCTAAAAACCTGGCTATTTGAGCTGGCCGGCCTGGACTGAGGGGTTTTTAAGGTTTTAAATTCAATTTTAAAGTGTTGGGGCTATTAATTTAATTCTATTTTAATCTGTATATTGTATTTTTTTTAAAAAATTGCCCTTTAAACCTCCCTGAGTCCTTCGGGAAAAGGGCGGTATATAAATCGAATTAATTAATTATTTAAATAAATAAATAAATAAATAAATAAATAAATAAATAAATAAATAAATAAATAAATAAATAAATAAATAAATAAATAAATAAATAAATAAATAAATAAATAAATTGGAGAAATATTCTTCCATTATTGGTAACCTTCTCCAGGAAAAAAATCCATTAATCATCATCCTTCTCCACCTTCTCCTTCTCCTTCCCTCCCTCCCATTCTTCCCCTTCTCGTCTCCCTCCCATCCTTTTTCCTCCTCCTCCTCCTCCTCCTCCTCCTCCTCCTCCTCCTTCCCTTTCCTCTTCTTCTCTCTTGCATCCTTCTCCTCCTCCTCTCCCTCCCATCCTTCTCCTTCTCCTTCTCCTTCTCCTTCTCCTCCTCCTCTCCCTCCCATCCTTCTCCTTCTCCTTCTCCTTCTCCTTCTCCTTCTCCTCTCCCTCCAATCCTTCTCCTTCTCCTCCTCTCTCCCATTCTTCCCCTTCTCCTCCCCTCCAACCCTTCTCCTCCTCCTCCTCCTTCTCCTCTCTCTCCCATCCTTTTTCTTCTCCTCCACTCCAATCCTTCTCCTCCTCCTCCTCCTCCTCCTCCTCCTCCTCCTCCTCTCTCTCCCATCCTTTTTCTTCTCTTTCTCCTCCTCTCCCTCCAATCCTTCTCCTTCTCCTCTCTCTCCCATCCTTTTTCTTCTCCTTCTCCTCCCCTCCCCTCCTTCTCCCACCCATCCCCCCCCCGCTCCTCCTCCATTTGTGCCCTGAATCTTTCTTGGTTAGCGGTGGCAGGAGTACTGTTCTTGAAAACATTCCACAGGAGACATTGCTTTGTAGTTCTTGCACAGGATTATTGGAGAGTCGCAAGCCAGACAGATTACACAGAGTTGAGTGTGTGCAGTGAGTTGTTTGCCTCCACGCTCCTTAGCCCTGGCACACCTGGAATACTGCATCCAGTTTTGGTCACCACGATGTAAAAAAGATGTTGAGACTCTAGAACGGGTACAGAGAAGAGCAACAAAGATGATTGGGGGACTGGAGGCTAAAACATATAGGGAACGGTTGCTGGAATTGGGTATGTGTAGTTTAACGAAGAGAAGGACGAAGGGGGACATGATAGCAGTCTTCCAGTATCTCAGGGGCTGCACCAAAGAAGAGGGAGTCAAGCTATTCTCCAAAGCACCTGAAGGCAGGACAAGAAGCAACGGATGGAAACTCGTCAAGGAGAGAAGCAACCTAGAACTAAGGAGAAACTTCCTGACAGTGAGAACAACTAACCAGTGGAACAACCTGCCTCCAGAAGTGGTGAATGCTCCAACACTGGAAGTTTTTAAGAGGAGACTGGACAGCCATTTGCCTGAAATGGTATAGGGTTTCCTGCCTGAGCAGCGGATTGGACTAGATGACCTCCAAGGTCCCTTCCAACTTTCTTCTTCTTCTTCTTCTTCTTCTTCTTCTTCTTCTTCTTCTTCTTCTTCTTCTTCTTCTTCTTCTTCTTCTTCTTCTTCTTCTTCTTCTTCTTCTTATTCTTCTTCTTCTTCTTCTTCTTCTTATTATTATTATTATTATTATTATTATTATTATTATTATTATTATTATTATTATTATTATTATTATTATTATTATTATTATATTATCCCCCGCCCCCGCCCTCCCCCCCAATAAAAAATGAGCCCAAGAATTTCACAGTCCACTTAGAGGAATTTCATTCTCATTCTTTCCTCCTTAAAGAACTTCCAGAGCAACTTTGGCCTGGCGTATGAAATGAGTTTCAATTTACAGAAAAATGCCTCAGAATATCTGTGTCCAGAGCAATTTGCGATGCTTCGGACATCTGCATTACTTGCCTCAAAGGACAGAAATGTAATTTATGAGTTTGGGCTCAGGAAACGCCCCCTTTCTTCCATCACAGTCACGGGACGGCTTCCCTTGCACCAAATCAACAAGGTTGCACAATTATCTTGGAACGAGGGCAAACACCGCAAGATGAACCCTTCTCATGCAGAGCTTAAATTGTTGCCGGCCTCTGCAGTTGCAAAAAAAGATGGGAGGAGAAAGAGAAGGCGGAGAAGGAAATATGGACCGTCATTTTTCTTTCCATTCCCCAACCTTTTTCTTCATCCTGTCCCCAATTAAAATTAGAAGCCATTTTACGACCTTTCTTTCCACAGCCTTGCCCTATAGTGAATGTTTGAGTTCATAGTTTAACAGTCTGGCACGGATCCCAGATTTAAAAAAAATATATAACTTGGGTTACGGGGTGGGGGCCGGGTGGGGGGGGCAATATCACTGAATGCTAAATGCATTCATATCTACTAGATAAAACATCATGTGTTTTTGATCAGGGTTAAAAGAAGAAAATAACAGAATAGGAGAGTTGGAAGGGACCTTGGAGGTCATCTAGTCCAACCCCCTGCTCAGGCAGGAAACTCTGTACTATTTCAGGCAAGTGGCTGTCCAGTCTCTTCTTAAAAACTTCCAGTGTTGGAGCATCTACAGCTTCTGGTGGCAAGCTGTTCCACTGGTTAATTGTTCTGACTGTCAGGAAGTTTCTCCTTAGTTCTAGGTTGCTTCTCTCCTTGATTAGTTTCCATCCGTTGCTTCTTGTCCTGCCTTCGGGCGCTTTGGAGAATAGCTTGACTCCCTCTTCTTTGGGGCAGCCCCTGAGATGTTCGAACATGGCTTTCATGTCTCCCCTGGTCCTTCTCTTCATTAGGGTCTTCATTTGATACAAGATCTCTTGCCTTGAGCATGGGGGAGGGGAGGAGGGGGGAGGGATGGACTAGAAGACCTTTGTGGTCCCTTCCAGCCCTATCTCATGGGTTGCCACAAAGAAGAAGGAGTCCAGCTATTCTCCAAAGCGCCTGAAGGCAGGACAAGAAGAAGCAATGGATGGAAACTCACCAAGGAGAGAAGCAACCTGGAATTAAGGGGAAACTTCCTGATAGTGAGAACAATTAACCAGTGGAACAACCTGCCTCCAGAAGCTGTGAATGCTCCAACAATGGAAGTTTTTAAGAGGAGACTGGACAGCCATTTTGCCTGAAATGGTATAGGCCCATGGTGGCGAACCTATGGCACGCGTGCCACAGGTGGCACGCAGAACCCTCTCTGTGGGCACGTCCGCCGTCGCCCCAGTCCTAGGCCTTCAGCTGGATTTTATAAAACCTTTTCGCTTTAGGCCTCTGCCGCCGTGTGCAAAAAAAAAAAAGGTTCAATCTATCAATCAATCAATTTCAACTTCTCGCGGGGAAAAAAAACCTCGCAAAGTTGGAATTTATTGATTGAACTGTTTAGTCCCACCCAGTCTGCCGTTACCGCAGCCATGCCCACCCAATGGGCCACGCCCACCCGGCACCCGACGATACATAAGTGGGTCTTGGGTTGCAGTTTGGGCACTCGGTCTCTTAAAAGATTCGCCATCACTAGTATAGGGTTTCCTGCCTGAGCAGGGGTTGGACTAGATGACCTCCAAGGTCCCCTCCAACTTTATTATTATTATTATTATTATTATTATTATTATTATTATTATTATTATTATTATTATTATTATTATTATTATTATTATTATTATTATCTGGTTGCCCTTACTGGACATTTGCTGACAAAGATGGATTGACACACTATTTTGATTTTGTTTTCTGTATCTAAGAGATGAGCTATGCTATGGCCAGAAGAGAGATTATATTTTATTGAGACATGGTGATAAACTGTTAAAATTGTTTTTAATCTGCTGGGATGAAAGAAGTTACTTTTTTTTCTTTTTCTTTTCCCCTTCCCCCCATTGTTTTTTCCTTTCAAACACCCCTCCCTTTCTTGTGTTTTTCTGTGTGTATTTTTTTTTGTAGTTTGTGTTGACTTTCGTTCTTTACACGAATCATTCTTAATAGATTCTTACTAAAATTAAGAGAGGGAAAAAAAAACACCCTTAAATGACCTCGCAGAAGTGTATGGCATCCGGGGGGGGGGGGGATGCTGCAGCGGTTGTAAGTGTGAAAAAGGGACACCAGTCACTTTTTTCAGTGTGGTTGTAACTTCGAACTAAATGAACGGCTGTAAGTCGAGGACTGCCTGTAGTCTTCAAGCTGCATTCCAATGCTTTTCAGTCCAGGAACAACTTTACCTGAACTCTAAATTCACATTCACCCAGGATGGCATCAGAGCTACGGAAAGCGCTGCCAATGCAAATTAAGTAACCACAGGGGGGGAAATGGATTTGCATACCGAAGCCCCCCCCTCCAAGGGCTTCGGATGCAACCGACAACCGTTGAGCTTCACCCCTAAACTAAGTCGCGGATTTGCCGAGCAGTGCGGGGGGAAAAAGGGACATCCTTCACACCATTTAGCAGAATTTAGCACAATTTGGCATTGTGGTGTGATTACTCAAGTGGCATAAAACCAAGCCAATGATGTAAATTAATCCTGTAAATTCACATTTGGGCGGGGTGATTGGCCTCCAATTGCTATCTTTCCACAATTAGTTCAGGCTCTGTTCTATTCTGTTCTACTCTACTCTAGGTCTTTAAGGGGAGACTGGACAGCCATTTGTTTGAAATGGTATAGGGTCTGCTGCTTGAGCAGGGGGTTGGTCTAGATGACCTCCAAGGTCCCTTCCAACTCTGATTCTATTCTATTCTATTCTATTCTATTCTATTCTATTCTATTCTATTCTATTCTGTTCTGTTCTGTTCTGTTCTGTTCTGTTCTGTTCTGTTCTGTTCTGTTCCGTTCCGTTCTGTTCCTATTCCATCCCATCCCATCCCATCCTATTCTATTCCTATTCTGTTCTATTCCTATTCCTATTCCTATTCTTATTCTTATTCTTATTCTTATTCTTATTCTTATTCTTATTCTTATTCTTATTCTTATTCTTATTCTTATTCTTATTCTTATTCTTATTCTTATTCTTATTCTTATTCTTATTCTTATTCTTATTCTTATTCTTATTCTTATTCTTATTCCTATTCCCATCCCATCCCATCCCATCCCATTCCATATTCTATTCTATTCTATTCTATTCTATTCTGTTCTGTTCTGTTCTGTTCTGTTCTGTTCTGTTCTGTTCTGTTCTGTTCTGTGTTCTGTGTTCTGTGTTCTGTTCTGTGTTCTGTTCTCTTCTGTTCCATTCTGTTCCATTCCATTTTTTCTGGGCAACCCTCTGTGTAATGATAAAATGATGGTGATGATGGTGGGGTGGTGTCAGTGGTGGTGACAATGATGGTGATTTCCAAAAAGCCAAAATACAGCCCAATGGATCTCCTGACCACACCTCCCCCCTGCTCTTTTCTGACCACCAAAACCCCCAAATTCCTAAAAGACAACAGGCACGATGTCCACGTTTGGGGGGGGAGTGGTTTTGTTTCTCTGTCCCCACCCCTCCCATTGTATCTGGAGGTGCCGTCTCCATTTCCTCTCAACCACGTCTCCATCCACTGCCCTAGATCGCACTGTTGACCTTCTGTTTGCAGATTGGACACGTCTTCCCGGCCGTGGGCTGGATGAGTAACCAGGTGTTGATACAGGTGATGTGAAAGACATGGGCACAGGGAAGAATCTTCAGCCGGTCCCCTGCTTCGTACTCCGCCATGCAGATCACACAGGTGTCGTACCTGTCGCCCCGTTTGAAGGTCTTCACTCGGATACCTTGGTTGGGCTGGCCCCATTTCACCCAGCTGACCAGCAGCAAGAAGCTGGCGCCCATGCTGAGGCTGATCAGCAGCCCGAATTCCTGGAGGACTTTGAGGAATAGTTGTTGAGTACAGTAACCGGGCCAGATTGGCAGGACATAGACAGCTAATTCCCAAAGAGCCACATAGGCTTCATCCGAGCAGGAATTGTAGTAACTCTGGGGCACCACCACCATAATTTGGGTGTCCTTCGCTGAATGAACCTGCCTTCTCAACAGCTTAGAAGCTGTCCGCCCGATAAACAGCGACGGGATGGTGATCGGCAGTCTTCTCTCTTCCACGCTGACCGCCATGTTCACCAAAAAATCAGAGCATAAGTTGTAGATGATAGCTGCGCGGTAGCCAGCTTCTTGGGCGTGGAAAACTTTGAGCTTGAAGGAACAGTCGTATCGGCGGATGAGGGCGACGAAGCCAGAAGGAGTCCGGTTGGAAACCGGGGCGGCACTGATGGGGTGGCAAGCATTGGCAGGCACCGTTTCAACCAGGTAACCCTTCAGACCGGTGACAGGCATGGGTGGGCCGAAACAGGCCGGAGCGGCATTAAAATCCATGCAGGTGTCATTCTGCTTGTACACCAGGTGGACAAATGGCTTGGCCCAGGCTGTCTCAAGAAACAAGGAAACGGTCACCAGCAGAGGAAGAGGTCCCACATGGAAGAGGTCCCACATGGTGGAGAGCGCCTCCTCCAGACACAATGGATGGAAGGTGGAGAGACCGGTGGAGTATCTAAGCCTCACCCCCTTGGCATTTTGGAGAGCTGGGTCAGGGAGCCGTTGAGGCCACGTCAACCGAACGATGGTCTCCAAGAGCAGAATGCAGAGGTCTCCTTCCTTGGAATTTTGTCTCTTGAAATTATGAAACTCAACTTGTTCACTCAACCACATGAGTATGTGGCCCCCCCTCCCCCCAGGGTTAGTAGTTTGAAACAGCCCACTCCCTTATGACATCACGTGCTCATTGCTTGGGCTACCATTTCTGAGAGATAAGGAAAGAAGAAAGCTAAGTGTGTACTTAAACATGACAGGTAAAAGTAAAATAGAATAGAATAGAACAGAGCTGGAAGGGACCTTGGAGGTCTTCTAGTCCATCCCCCTGATCAAGCAGGAGAACCTACACCATCTCAGACAGGTGATTGTCCAGTCTCTTCATAAAGATCTCCAGTGATGGAGCACCCACAATTTCTCGTGGCAAGCTGTTCCGCTGGTTGATTATCCTCACTGTCAGGAAGTTTCTCCTTAAATCCAGGTTGCTTCCCTCCTTGGTCAACTTGCAGCTCCACCTGAAGTCTATACTTGGGCTCAATTGGGCGGCGGGCCCTGGTACGGCAAACGCTTCTGTGGCTGGAGCAAAACCCCATGCAGGCCGGTCCCTCTGGCGACTTCTGCAGACGGACGCGATGTGGCCAGTCTTCTGGCACGTGGCTGTCCGGAACCTACAGTCCAAGCGTTGGTGGCGGCTGCCACAACCTGGGCATCTAAGGAAGGGACCTACATTGTAAGTAGTCCCCTGTTGCTTGTTGCTGTGATGCTTTTGGTCTGTGTAGCTTGTCTGTGTAGCTTGTCAACTTCTGTGTCATCTTCAGGGTCTTCGGTGTGTTTGGCGTCCTTGTGGTGGACGGCTTCTTCGCGTTGTGTGGTTTTGGCGGGCCACATGGCTTGTACGGCCCTGCCGCCGGCTTCGTCCGCCATGACTTCCTTCAGCACATCTGGGAATGACAGAGTCTCTCTGGCGAAGAACTTTTGCTGTAGCTGTCAGTTTCGGAGGCCGCAGACAAGCCAGTCTCGTAGCCTCTCCTTGATGTCGGAGAACTGGCACAGGTGTGCGGCCTGCCTCAAGGCTGCGATGAACTCGGATGTGGTTCCACCTGGTTGCTGGACACTTTGCTCGAATGCATAGCGCCAAGCGATTACCGACAGCTTGGGCTGGAAGTGGTCTCCGAGCTTCTTCTCCAAGTCCGCGAATGATATGGACTCCAATGGCGTTGGCGCGAACAGGTTCTCCGCTATGTCGAACGTTGCTGGGCCGCACACACAGAGTAGCGTGGCGGCCTTCAGTCCGTCCTCGGCAACCTGGTTTGCTCAAAGGTAGTTCTCGACCCTGGACAGGTACGAGGACCACCCTTCTGGCTGAGCTTTGTTGAATTCTTCCAGCTTTCCGACCTTGGCCATTTCTTCGCGGCTGGTGCTCAGTGTCTTTGAATCCTGCTCCTCCGTTGCCCAGGGACTGGTCCTCTGGGTGCGTGGTCGCTAGCGTGGCTGTGCTAGCCAACCGTAGGGGGGGAAATTGTTTTTCCCGCCAGGCGTGTGCTGTCTCTCCCCTAGTGACTTCTTCAGCTTAGTTGAAGGAGCAGCATCCCACCTTCGTCGCCAGTGTTGTGTAGTGGGTTCATTGCTTCAATGATGAGACGAGGCGAGTGAGTTCAGCAAAGATCATTGTTTATTGCTTGCAGGATCTGAACTGAGAAACAGGGCTACGAATGCAGCAATTTATACCCTGGCCCCTAGGCTGCGGCCAACAGGTTTAACGCAACCTATTGCCGCCCTAGAAGCAGCCAATAGCGGTGCTGGAGATGGGTTGTCTGAGGAGCTGGGAGCCGTTAGCCAGCTTCCTAGCTTAAGCAACCTTCCAGCAATTAACCCACATGGTGTTCCCTTAACAAGACAAAGCCCAATACATTACACATATGTCAGATGGTAAATAGCTTCTAGGCTTCCACATCCCACCTTAACATTATTCATTGAGCTGTACTAATATTCATTATCTTCTACTGGGCTTGTAGAGGAGATAAAACAGTTGTGGGATTCAAATACCTGAACAACCAGCTCTCTTATTGGATGCAGGCCTGGGCCTCCAAGGCCTAGAATGGAGTTCTGGAAGTGGCATCCACGCACTTCCGGTGGGCCATTCTAGGCCTGGGAGCCCTCCTCCAGGCCTCTGAGGCCTAGAACAGACTTCCAGAAGTGGCATCCCTGCACTTCCAGTGGGCTGTTCAAGGCCTGGGAGGCCTCTTCCAGGCCTCTGAGGCCTTGAACGGACTTCCAGAAATAGTATCCACGCACTTCCAGCAGGCTGTTCTTGGGGCCTGGGAGGCCTGCTCCAGGCCTCCCAGGCCTAGAACGGAGTTCCAGAAGCGGCATCCATGTACTTCCGGTGGGCCATTCTAGGTCCGGGAGGCCTCCGAGGCATAGACTGGACTTCCGGAAGCAGTGTCCGTTCAGCCGGTTCTCTGAACTCAGCAAAATTTAGCTATTGGTTCTGCTGAACCGGGACGAACCGGCTGAATCCGACTGCTGAGTTAACATTTCCCCTGTTTCCAGTAAAATCCTGTTTACATAACTTGCCTTCGAAATGATAACTGGTTTTAGTTCACTGTTATAGATTGCTCCTCGAGTAAGGAAGTAATAGGTTTTTTTCTGAACTGTATGAATCTCATAAGAATATTCGGGATAGTTCAGGTGGCGCTTTTAATCCTAAACTGCTGGGCAAGCATTTTTTTTTCCTGCCTGCCTTTTCTCTTCGTTGACTTTTTCTAAACCAGCTGGGCTAGTTGTGCAATTCTGGGAGGCGAAGTCCACATGTCTTACAGTTGTCGAAGCTGAGAAGCATATCTTCCCGGTGGTTATTTTGGGGGGATTTGAGATCCGTACATCTCGTTAGCTATGGGAAAGTTCGGACCTTACAATTCTTCTCCAGGACTATATTTCCATCTTCCACTCAACAAACACATCTTGTCTGATTTCCTTGTGCGGTGGACTATGGCCACATCATAAAACTCTCCCCTCACCATTCCTCCTTCCTTCCCTCCCTCCCCCGCCTCTGCAGTAGACTTGCTCGTTAGGATTTTGATGTATTTAAATGTCAACAAGCCACCAAGGAAATGCAGCTGTGGTTGTGTGAGAGCAGAGCAATTAAGCAGAAAAAGGTCCCACTTACCTCTTGAAAAGAAGGCAAAACGTAGTGGAGGAAACAGAATAACAGAATTGCAGAATAACAGAGTCGGGAGGGACCTTGGAGGTCTTTCTAGTCTTCCAAGCAGGAAACCCTACAGTACCATTTCAGACAAATGGTTGTCCAGTCTCTTCTTAAGACCCACAAGGAGGGTCTTCTCAGGGTGCCGCCGGTAAAAGATTGCCGGCGGGTAACACCCAGGGGGAGGGCCTTCTCAGTGGGGGCGCCTGCCCTCTGGAACCAGCTGCCCGTGGAGCTGAGGACTGCCCCCGACCTCCGTTCATTCTGCCGGGACCTGAAGACCTGGCTCTTCGAGCTCTCTGACCCAGGCTGAGAATTTTAATTTTAATTTTAATTGGGGGCTTTTACTTTTTCAGGGACTGTTGTAATTTTTTTTTAATCGTTTTTAACTTTTGTATTTCTTGTTTTAATTACCCTGTAAACCGCCCTGAGTCCTTCGGGAAAGGGCGGCAAACAAATCTAATTAAATAAATAAATAAAATAAATAAATTAAGAACCTCCATTGTTGGAATGCCCACAACTTCAGAAGGCAAGTTTCTTCCACTGGTTAATTGTTCTCACTGTCAGGTAACTTCTCCGGATTGCTTCTCTCCTTGATGAGTTTCCATCCGTTGCTTCTTTTGATGCCTTCAGGTGCTTTGAAGAATAGGTTGACCCCCCCTTCTTTGTGGCAATACCTTCTTTGTAGGTTTTGAAGCTTGCTATCGTGTCAACCCTAGTCCTTCTTTGCATTAAACATTCCCAATTCCTGCAACCGTTCTTCCTGTGTTTTAGCCTCCATTCCCCTAATCATATTTATTGCTCTTCTCCGCACACTTTCTAGAATCTCAACATCTTTTTTATAGTAAGGAATAAGTAGCCATTCTTGGCTTTTAACCTATCACTCACTGAACCTGTTTTTCTTCTTCTTCTTCTTCTTCTTCTTCTTCTTCTTCTTCTTCTTCTTCTTCTTCTTCTTCTTCTTCTTCTTCTTCTTCTTCTTCTTCTTCTTCTTCTTCTTCTTCTTCTTCTTCTTCTTTTTTTCTTCTTTTTCTTTTTCTTCTTCTTCTTCTTCTTCTTCTTCTTCTTCTTCTTCTTCTTCTTCTTCTTCTTCTTCTTCTTCTTCTTCTTCTTTCTAGTTTGAAATCAATGTCTCTTGACTTAGGACCTCCAAGACCTTGTGACTAACAGCCTGAGAAGGTTGCCATCCAACCAGCCACTTCTAACCACATCATGAATCTGCTCAGTGGGTACTTTTAGACATGTGAATATTTCAATAGTTCAACCATTCAATTGTCTTCGGAAACAAGTGTTGACAAAGGTTCTTTGCCAAGAGAAGGAGAAGACTCTGCTTATCTGTTAGATAACAAAATTGAGTTGGAAGGTGTGGGTTGAAACAGAGGGTTGAAAGTAAAGAACTAGATCACTAGTTGAGATAGTTGTGCAAACCCATTGCAGGGGCCCTCAACACCCAAGCCTCGGAAGTGGGCTACAAGAAGTGAGTTACAACAAAGGTTAGAAGAAAAACAAGGATTTAGGATTTAAACCATGGGTTCTCCCTTTGGTTAGATCCTTAGAAGTTTAACTTCATTTGGTCGACAAAAAATATCTGCAGCAAAGCTGCTTATATAGCAAACCCTGTCCTTGATGTTTCCATGAACTGTCTTGATGTGTCTTGAGTTGTGTTTCCCACCCATGAAATGTCTTGAGATGTCTTGAGTTGGTGCTTCCCACCCATGAAGTGGCTTTAGATGTCTTGTGTTGGTGTTTCCCACCCATGAAATGTCTTGAGAAGTCTTGAGTTGGGGAGTTGGGGAGAGCACCAAGGACCCCACAGTTGCCATTGTCTTCCTGCTCCTCCTGCTCCTCCTTTCCACAAACCCAACTCCCTTCTAGCACTAATGATGTTATCTAGTTGGACCATGAAAAGTCTGCAAGAAAACAACCAAGCTCAGAGAGCACCAAGGACAGTCGTCATTGTCCTCCTCTTCCACCTCCTCCTCCTCCTCCTCCTCCTTCTCCTCCTCTTCTTCTTCTTCCTCCTCCTCTTTCTCCTCTTCCTCCTCTTCCTCCTCCTTTCCACAAACCCCCCTCCCTTCTAGCACTGATGACATTATCTAGTTGGATCATGAAAAGTCTGCAAGAAAACAACCAAGCTCAGAGAGCACCAAGGACAGTCATCATTCTCCTCCTCCTCCTCCTCCTCCTCCTCCTCCTCCTCCTCCTCCTCCTCCTCCTCCTTTCCACAAACCCAACTCCCTTCTAGCACTAATGATGTGATCTAGTTGAATCATGAAAAGTCTGCAAGAAAACAACCAAGCTCAGAGAGCACCAAGGACAGTCATCATTCTCCTCCTCCTCCTCCTCTTCTTCTTCTTCCTCCTCCTCTTCCTCCTCTTCTCCCTCCTTTCCACAGACCCCCCTCTCTTCTAGCACTGATGACATTACCTAGCTGGACCATGAAAAGTCTGCAAGAAAACAACCAAGCTCTGAGGGCACCAAGGACCCCAACAGTTCAGCCCTGAACTACAAATACCGTCTTCCATCATTTGCTGCTTGGGAGGGAGTAAAAGAGGTTAAACCTCTGTTCCATCTTGGAACTCAGAAGATCCGTAGATCCCTCTCTAACTTTACCACTTGTATTCTAAGGCAAAGTGGAGATTTTGCTATAGCCCACATGCCCTATTTTGGCATTTTCCTCTGGATGGATGGCCTTGCTTTCTCCCTCCCTTCCCTTCTGGGTTATTAAAAATAACATCCATGATGATCTTGTTTCTCCTAAAGCACACAACAGCTTACATGCTTCTATAATAGCTTCAAAACACTCCAAATCGTCTCCAACCATCGGGACCGAGAGACCTCTATTATCTATCGTTGATTTCCCCCCCCCTTCTCTCTTTTGGCCATCCCTTAATCCTTCTCCATAATTACATTCAGTTCTTAAAGCGAGTACTCCCTCGTAGCATCATTTAACCCTGAATTTCTTATCAAGATGTTGGACTCAGCATGGGTACTCACATCGCAAGGAACCTGTTGCTTTGAGCAGCCATCCCCACAGATATCTAGGGCAGGAGATGTCTGCCAGATTTGTGACATTTGCAGGCACCTGGGGTACCCCAAATGTACAGGGTGGTACCTGGCTCAATAGTAGCAACTGCGAGAGGGATCTCGGAGTCCTAGTGGACAATCACTTAAATAGGAGCCAGCCGTGTGCTGCAGCTGGCAAAAAAGCCAACACAGGTCTAGTGCTGCATTAACAGAGAATCAAGATCACGTGAAGTGTTGACACCACTTTACAAAGCTTTGGTAAGGCCACACTTGGAATGCTGCATCCAGTTTTGGTCACCACGATGTAAAAAAGATGTCGAGACTCTAGAAAGAGTACAGAGAAGAGCAACAAAGATGATTAGGGGGCTGGAAGCAAAAACATATAGGGAATGGTTGCTGGAATTGGGTAAGTCTAGTTTAATGAAAAGAAGGACCAGGGGTGACATGATAGCAATCCTCCAATATCTCAGGGGCTGCCACAAAGAAGACGGGGGTCAAGCTATTCTCCAAAGCACCTGAAGGCAGGACAAGAAGCAACGGATGGAAACTAATCAAGGAGAGATGCAACCCAGAACTAAGGAGAAATTTCCTGACGGTGAGAACAATTAACCAGTGGAACATTTTGCCTCCAGAAGTTGTGGATCCTCCAGCGATGGAAGTTTTTAAGAAGGGATTGAACAAACATTTGTGTGAAATGGTATAGGGCCATGGTGGCAAACCTATGGTACGCGTGCCACAGGTGGCATGCAAAGCCCTCTCTGTGAGCACGCGTGCCATCGCCCCAGTCCTAGGCCTTCAGCTGGGTTTTATAAAACCTTTTCGCTTTAGGCCTCCATCGCCATGTGCAAAAAAAAAAAAGGTTCAATCAATCAATTTCAACTTCTAGCAGGAAAAAATAGATCTTGCAAAGTTGGAATTGATGATTGAACTTTTTAGTCCCAACCTGTCTGTTGTTACCACTGCAGCCATGCCTACCCAATGGGCCACGCCCACCCAATGGGCCACACCCACCCAATGGGCCATGCCCACCTGGCACCCAACGATACATAAGTGGGTTTTGGGTTGCAGTTTGGGCACTCGGTCTCTAAAAAGTTTGCCATCACTGGTATAGGGTTTCCGCTTGAGTGGGGGGGGACTAGAATTTTAATTTAATTTAATTTAATAACATTTATATACCGCCCTTCTCCCTGAGGACTCAGGGCGGTTCACAGGGCAGAATAAAATACCAAATACAAACATTAAAAAGAGATTAAACAGTTGCCCTAGTAAAAACAATAGAAGTACAATTCTAAAAACCCCAAGATAAAATTAAGAAACCAAAGATAAAACAACCCCACCGATCCCCCTCAGACTAGGCCAGCTTGTACAAACAAAAACGTCTTGAGATCGCGACGAAAGGAGCGAAGATCGGGCGCCATCCGGAGCTCTACCGGTAGCTGATTCCACAGCTCCGGAGCGCCCACAGAGAAGGATCTCCCCCTGGGGGCCACCAATCGACATTCTCTGATCGGTGGCACCCTGAGGAGGCCCTCTCTGTGGGAACGCACAGGGCGCAGGGAGCTTGATGCCGGCAGCAGATGTTCCCTAAGGTACTCCGGCCCCATGCCATGGAGGGCTTTAAACACCGTTACCAGTACCTAGAAGACCTCCAAGGTCCCCTTCCAAGCCTGTTATTTTGTTTGTCCACTCTACAACGAACCTGGCTCTAGCCATCTCGCTCATTCTAGCTTGCCGCACAGATGAGAGGGGGCGCGGAGGAATGGTATGGAGGGATTTTGCCAGTCTAAACAATTTAATGTCCCGTGGGAACCAAGGTCATTTTTGCATGGCTAGATTGAGAAGGGGAGCAGTTGGGTTGAAAGCCTGCCAAACTCTTCTATTGGGAAACGTAGCCGATTGCCTAGCACTGGGGTGGGAAGTTTAACTTTGCAATAGTGTGACTCTGTGGAGGGAATTTCAGACGTGGTTTCACTTTTGACTGTGCCGGATACTGTGTAACCAATAAACATGTTCTTTGAGGACGTTTCTAGCCTCCGAGTTCTGATTTGTTCGGTCTCGTCTATCGGGAACCTGGACGCTGTTATTAGGACACATTTTTAATTAGATGATGTAATTCAGAACAGGCACGATAGCTTTCGTGATGAGGACATTTGCTTTGCAGTCCTTTATAAAGTGGGCATCTCCTTTTCAGACTATAAACACTAGACACTATTCTCCTGCTTAGTTAACCTCTTAAACACCCTGAGCATCTCTTAGAAGGAGATATTGAAAATATTGGCCTGGCAAACTTTGTTCCTTTTATCTCCTTTGGAGCATCTCGTTGCATCAGTCCCTGACATGCAAACGCAGATCAAAGAATTGGGAAAAGGAATTTCAGTTGAACTGATGGTTAGAATAGAAGAACAACGATAGTGCCAAAAATAGCGTGTGTTTGTTGGTTTTTATATATCCTGCCTTTATTATTTTTACCAATAACTCAAGGCGGCAAACAGATCCAGCGCATCTCCCTCCTCTTACATTCCTCACAAAAACAATCCTGTGAGGTGGGTTGGGCTGAGAGAGAGGAACTGGCCCAAGATTACCCAGTCAGCTTTCATGGCTAAGGCAGGACTAGAACTCACCATCTCCTCTTGATTGGCCCAAAGTCACCCAGTTGGCTTGACTCAAAGTCATCCAGCTGGTTTTCATGGCTAAGACGGGACTAGAACTCACCGTCTCCTCGTGGTTGACCCAATGTCATCCAGCTGGTTTTCATGGCTAAGACGGGACTAGAACTCACCGTCTCCTCGTGGTTGACCCAATGTCATCCAGCTGGTTTTCATGGCTAAGACGGGACTAGAACTCACCGTCTCCTGGTGGTTGACCCAATGTCATCCAGCTGGTTTTCATGGCTAAGACGGGACTAGAACTCACCGTCTCCTGGTGGTTGACCCAATGTCATCCAGCTGGTTTTCATGGCTAAGACGGGACTAGAACTCACCGTCTCCTGGTGATTGGCTGAAAGTCCCCCAGCTGGCTCTTGTACCTAAGGCAAGGCTAGAACTCACCACTTCCTACTTTCTAGCCTACTGCCTTAACTACTAGAACAAACTGAACAACAACAGCAACAACAACGATAATAAACAGCATGAGAAAGTAGCAACAAACATCCACATCTGCCTATCCCAGGTCCTTGGTAAGGACTCGATAGGTAGACAAAAATACCAAATCCAGTCTGAACATCTGGCTGACTGTGCGATGATTAATAATAATAATAATAATAATAATAATAATAATAATAATAACAACAACAACAACAACAACAACAACAACAATAACAATAACAATAATAATAATAATAATAATAATAATAATAATAATAATAATAATAATAATAATAATAATAATAACAACAACAACAACAACAACAGCATGAGAAAGTAGCAACAATGGTGCATTGGAAGATCTGGAAGAAATGCCATGAGGGGACCATAAAATAGAGAAAGTTGTAGAAAATGAAGAATCTAAAAGAGCTCTAGGACTTTAGAATTCAAACTCAGAAACACCTGCCCCAGGAATACCCCTGACATAACAACTGTCAATAAGAAAGACAAATAAAATAAAATAAAATAAATCTGGATAGTGGATGTGGCAGTACTTGGCGATAACAGAATAGAAGAGAAAGAACTGGAGAAGATCACAAAATACAAAGACCCACAAATAAAAATAGAATGTGTCAAAAGAAAGCACAGGTAGGACCAAGAGTGACAGGCGCCTTGGGTGCAATCCCAAAACATCTGGACCACCCTTTGAACACCATCAGCATTGACAAAATCCCCATCGGTCATTTGCAAAAGGCATCTTTACTCAGAACAGCTTATGTCCTGTGACAATTCCTTTAATATTATTAATATTATCTCCCTATTAACAATATCTCCCTATCCAGTGGTGGGATTCAGCCAGTTTGCACCAGTTTGGTAGAACCGGTAGCTAGGTTTTGCCGCATTCGGAGAACCAGCTGGCTTCCAGAAGTCCAGTCTAGGCCTCGGAGGCCTGGAGGAGGCCTCTCAGGCCTAGAATGGCTCATTGGACATGCATGGATGCCACTTTTGGAAGTCCATTCTAGGCCTGGGAGGCCTCCTCCAGGCCTCTCAGGCCTAGAATGACCCATAGGAAGTGCATGGATGCCACTTTCGGAAATCCATTCTAGGCCTCGGAGGCCTGGAGGAGGCCTCTCAGGCCTAGAATGGCTCATTGGACATGCATGGATGCCACTTTCGGAAGTCCGTTCTAGGCCTGGGAGGCCTGGAGGAGGCCTCCCAGGCCTAGAATGACCCATAGGAAGTGCATGGATGCTACTTTCGGAAGTCCATTCTAGGCCTCGGAGGACTGGAGGAGGCCTCTCAGGCCTAGAATGGCTCATTGGACATGCATGGATGCCACTTTTGGAAGTCCGTTCTAGGCCTGGGAGGCCTGGAGGAGGCCTCCCAAGCCTAGAATGACCCATAGGAAGTGCATGGATGCCACTTTTGGAAATCCATTCTAGGCCTCGGAGGCCTGGAGGAGGCCTCTCAGGCCTAGAATGGCTCATTGGACATGCATGGATGCCACTTTTGGAAGTCCGTTCTAGGCCTGGGAGGCCTGGAGGAGGCCTCCCAGGCCTAGAATGACCCATAGGAAGTGCATGGATGCCACTTTTGGAAATCCATTCTAGGCCTCGGAGGCCTGGAGGAGGCCTCTCAGGCCTAGAATGGCTCATTGGACATGCATGGATGCCACTTTTGGAAGTCCGTTCTAGGCCTGGGAGGCCTGGAGGAGGCCTCCCAGGCCTAGAATGACCCATAGGAAGTGCATGGATGCCACTTTTGGAAATCCATTCTAGGTCTCGGAGGCCTGGAGGAGGCCTCTCAGGCCTAGAATGGCTCATTGGACATGCATGGATGCCACTTTCGGAAGTCCGTTCTAGGCCTGGGAGGCCTGGAGGAGGCCTCCCAGGCCTAGAATGACCCATAGGAAGTGCATGGATGCCACTTTCGGAAATCCATTCTAGACCTCGGAGGCCCAGGTCTGCATCAAATGAGAGAATCGGTTTGAATTCTACCACTGTGCCTATCTCAGATCCTTGGGAAGGACTCGATAGGTGGACAAAAATGTCAAATCCAGACTACACATCTGGTTGATTATGCAATCCACCATAATTTTAGTAATTGGGCGAGCTGAATTGTTTTCCTCCTCAACTTTCTCAAAACTTATTTTCAAGAAGCGTGTGCCTTGTTTTCTAAACTTTTAGTTGTCGTGAATTTGGACCGTATAAATAGCGCTTCTCATTATCAAAACCCTATGGTGTAAAAATCAGCATTTTGATTACTGTGACAATTAGTTCTAAAGATTAGGAACCAATTATACTTTATTCTGGTTAGTTTATTTATAGGAACATGTTTCTGGACTCTGGTGATTTAGTTACTATTTATTTGGTTGTTGGATTAATTTAAACACCTTTCCCCCAGGTGATATACATAGCAGTCTGTCATCCCATTTTCTCCACAGCAACCCTACGAGGTAGGTTGGCTTGAGACAGAGAAGGATTGGTCAGAGATGGAGGGACTGATCCAGACTCAGCCAATAAGCTTCTCAGAATAAGGCGGGACTAAAACTCTCCTCCCTCAGTTCAATCTCCCATTACACCTGATTGGCTCCTGGGCTGAGAGGGAAGGACTGAGTCAGTTAGCCAATGAACTTCTTGGACTGAGGCAGGACTGGAACCTGGCTCTCCACACCTCTAGCCCGTTCCCCATTACCCCTGAATGGCTCTTTGTCCTGAGAGGGAGGGGCTGGCCCAGAGTCAGCCAATGAGCTTCTGGAATTGAGGAGGGACTACAACCTGCTCTTCCCTCTGTTGGTCCAGCTCCTTTCCCACTACTCCTGATTGGCTCTTGGATTGAGAGGGCGGGGTTGGCCTAAATTCAGCCAATCAGTTCCGGTGGCTGAGGGAGGATTAGAACTCAGGTCTCCCCACTGTTTGGAGAACAATGAAGATTGCAGAGGGTGGGCTCCAGTGGGCGGATTTCTCCCTCTCTTTGGAATTTCGTAAAATTAGAAATTAATTTCGAGATCTTTTACGAGATGGAGGTTTAGTGATCTGTTTGAAAATTAAGTTGGCCTCTTGTGAGCAGCATAATGTGCTCTTCGTTTTGTTTTGTTCTGGGGCACAAAGCAACAAGAGCAACAAGAGCAACAAAAGTAGGAAGTCCAAATATAATGACATGGATTTCATGAGTCAACCTGACAATTCAAAAGGATCATTGCAGGAACGCAGGTGAGGCTGTGCGCAGAACAGGCTGCTTCTCCAGATTTCTATAGAATATGGCAGGGATACAGCTTGGGAGGTTGAACTTTATGAAAGGTAATTCTCTCGTTCTCCCTCTCCGTCTGCCTTTCCCTCCCCCTCATCCTTCCCTTCCCTCCCTTCCCTTCCTTTTTTCGTTCATTTCCTTCCTTCCTTCCTTCCTTCCTTCCTTCCTTCCTTCCTTCCTTCCTTCCTTCCTTCCTTCCTTCCTTCCTTCCTTCCATCCTCTCTCACTCCTCCTTCCCTTCCCTCCCATCCCACTCTTTTTTGCTTCTCTACTACCCCCTCCTCCTTCCTTCCTTCCTTCCTTCCTTCCATCCATCCATCCTCTCCCACTCCTCCTTCCCTTCCCTTCCCTCCCATCCCCCTCCCTCCCTCCCTCCCTCCCTTCCTTCCATCCTCTCTCCCACTCCTCTCCTTCTTCCCTCCATCCCACTCTTTTTCACTTCCCTACTACCCCCTCCTCATTCCTTCCTTCCTTCCTTCCTTCCTTCCTTCCTTCCTTCCTTCCTTCCTTCCTTCCTTCATTCCTTCATTCTTTCCTTCCCTCCCACTCCTCCTTCCCTTCCTCCCTCCCACTCTTTTTCCCTTCCCTTCCCTTCCCTTCCCTTCCCTTCCATCCCCCTCCCTCTCTCCCTCCCTCCTTCCCTCTCTCTCTTCTTTCCCTCCCATTCCTCCTTCTCCCTCCCTCCCTCCCTCCTGCTCCCCCCCTTCTTCTTCCCCCTTTCCCTCGCCCAAAGCCGGCTTTCCGTCCCACTTTCCCTTCCTAAGAAGCTTCTTTCCGCCAGGCTGAAAGCGGACGGACCGACGGCTGGGCCCTCCTGAGGCATCACCGCACGTCCTTTGGCAGACGGCCCCAGGGAAGCCCTGCCTCGCTTTACCTGCGCGATAGGCGATTTTCGGAGGCCGGCTATGCAGTTGGCAGGCGATGGGGAGGGGAGGGGGTTGTGAGAGAAGGGAATTGTCACAAGGGCTTGTGAGGGGGAACCGAAGGAGCAAAAACACCCCCTGAGAGAGCTGCCTGCAAGTGTGGAGAGATGTCGTTGTTATTCCGAATTTTCTCCACATCAGACCCGCATGGAATGGCTTTAAAAGGCTGCCAAAGGAGGAACAGAGAGTCCTGCAAGCGAAGGTCTCTTCTTTGGACATTTCCCTCTTCTGATGCCGCCCTGAGTTCTCTTCAGGCAGGCCGATTTGCTGTTAGCTGCGAAGTCGTGTCTGGCCCATCGTGACCCCACGGACAACGTTCCTCCAGTCCAGGCCTTCCTGTCCTCTACCATCTTCTGGAGTCCATTTAAGCTCATGCCTTCTGCTTCAGTGACTCCATCCAGCCACCTCATTCTCTGCCGTCCCCTTCTTCTATTGCCCTCCATCTTTCCCAACGTTAGGCTCTTCTCCAGTGAGTCCTTAGGTGGCCAAAGGATTTGAGTTTCAGCTTCAGGATATTTATTTATTTATTTATTTATTTATTTATTTATTTATTTATTTATTTATTTATTTATTTATTTATTTATTTATTAGATTTATATACCGCCCTTTCCCGGAGGACTCAGGGCGGTTTACAGGGCATTTTAAAATCATACCAATACAAAATACAAGTTAAAAGACAAATAAAAGATTAAATTATCCCTGAAAATAAAACCCCAGTTAAAATAAATAGAAGGATATGGCCTTCTAAAGAGCAGTCAGGGTTGATCTCCTCTAGGACTGACCGGTTTGATCGCCTTGCAGTCCAAGGGACTCGCAGGAGTCTTCTCCAGCACCAGAGTTCAAAGGCCTCCATTCTTTGGCGCTCAGCCTTTTTTATGGTCCAGCTTTCACTGCCATACATTGCAACTGGGAAGACCATAGCCTTGACTATACGCACTTTTGTTGGCAGGGTGACTGTAATGTATTGGGCTTGCTTTGTTAAGGGAACACCACGTGGTAATTGCTGGAAGGCTGTTTGAGCAGGGAAGCTGGCTAACGGCTCCAAGCTCCTTAGACAACCTGTCTCCAGCGCCGCTATTGGTTGCCTGTAGGGCAGCAATGGATTGCTTCAAACCTATTGGCCGCCACCTAGAGGCCAGGGTATAAATTGCTGCATCTGCAGCCCTGTTCAGTTAGTTCAGAGCCTGCAAGCAATAAACCATGATCTTTGCTGAACTCACTTGCCTGGTCTTCATTCCTGCGCAACGATCCCAGTACACAACAGTGACATCTCGGCTTTTTAGTGTCCTGTCTAGATTTGCCATAGTTGAAGCCAAAACTTGAGTTCCCCTCCCCTGAGCACATAGTTGTTGTTGTTGTTAGTTGCGAAGTCGTGTCCGACCCATCGCGACCCCATGGACAACTTTCTTCCAGGCCTTCTTGTCCTCTACCATCTTCTGGAGTCCATTTAAGCTCACGCCTCCTGCTTCAGTGACTCCATCCAGCCACCTCATTCTCTGTCGTCCCCTTCTTCTCTTGCCCTCAATCTTTCCCAGCATTAGGCTCTTCTCCAGTGAGTCCTCATTAGGTGGCCAAAGTATTTGAGTTTTAGCTTCAGGATCTGGCCTTCTAAAGAGCAGTCGGGGTTGATCTCCTCTAGGACTGACAGGTCAATACATCGCCATAAATTACAGGTAGTCCTCGACTTACGGCCACAATGGAGCCCGAAATTTCTTTTGCTAAGTGCGGCAGTTGTTCAATGAGTTTGGCCCCGTTTTAATGACCTTTCTTGCCACAGTGGCTAAGTGAATCACCGCACTCGTTAAATTAGTAACACAGTTGTTAAGTGTTAATCTGCCTTCCCCCACGGGCTTTGCTTGTCAGAAGGACACAAATGGTGATTCCATGACCCCGGGGCACTGCAAATGTCATAATTAGAAGTCAGTGGCCGAGCGTCTTTAATTTTGATCACGTGACCAGGGGGCAATGCTACAAAGGTCATAAGTGTGAAAAACGGTCCTAAGTCACTTTTTTCAGTGCATTTGTATCTTTGAACAGTCACTAAATGAACAGCTGTAAGTTGAGGACTAGCTGTAGTGGTTCAGGCAGGCAGCTCCCTGATTCATGAGTGTATGAGAAGGAGTGTGTGCAGGGCAGAGAATAAGAGAGAGGGCCTCAACAGAAATAGGCAGGAGCTGTTAACTTGGCAAAAATGTTCATGGCATCTATCTGTCTGTTTGTCTTCTCTCTGTCTCTGTCTCTGTCTCTGTCTCTGTCTCTGTCTCTGTCTCTGTCTCTCTCTCTCTCTCTCTCTCTCTCTCTCTCTCTCTCTCTCTCTCTCTCTCTCTCTCTCTCTCTCTCTCGTTATATAGTTATCTATCAAATGTATTTGCCACCAATTTTGTGGTTCAATGCTCCTTCTGTTCCATAAGCAAACACAGGAGGTTCTCTTTCATCCAAACAAATTGATTCAGATAGATTGATATAGATATATAGAGAGAGGTTAGATAGAGATGATAGATAGCTAATAGATAAATCCTAGATAAATAGATGATAGATAGATAGATAGATAGATAGATAGATAGATAGATAGATAGATAGATAGATAGATAGATGATAGATTTAGATAGATGATACTATAGGTAGATACAGACAGATCATTGATGACAGATGATAGATAAAGAGAGCAAGAGAGAGATGATAGATAGATAGATAGATAGATAGATAGATAGATAGATAGATAGATAGATAGATAGATAGACAGACAGACAGACAGACAGACAGACAGACAGACAGACAGACAGATAGAGGTAGGTAGGTAGATAGGTAGATAGGTAGATAGATAGATAGATAGATAGATAGATAGATAGATAGATAGATGATAGATAGATAGATAGATAGATAGATAGATAGATAGATAGATTTAGATAGATGATACTATAGATAGATAGTTTCTAGATTGCAGATAGATGATAGATAAAGAGAGCGAGAGATGATAGATAGATAGATAGATAGATAGATAGATAGATAGATAGATAGATAGATAGATAGATTTAGATAGATGATACTATAGATAGATAGTTTCTAGATTGCAGATAGATGATAGATAAAGAGAGCGAGAGATGATAGATAGATAGAGATAGATGATAGATAGATAGATAGATAGATAGATAGATAGATAGATAGATTTAGATAGATGATACTATAGATAGATAGTTTCTAGATTGCAGATAGATGATAGATAAAGAGAGCGAGAGATGATAGATAGATAGATAGATAGATAGATAGATAGATAGATAGATAGATAGATAGATAGATAGATTTAAATAGATGATACTATAGATAGATAGTTTCTAGATTGCAGATAGATGATAGATAAAGAGAGCGAGAGATGATAGATAGATAGATAGATAGATAGATAGATAGATAGATAGATAGATAGATAGATAGATAGATAGAGATAGACAGATAGAGGTAGATAGATAGATAGATAGATAGATAGATAGATAGATAGATAGATAGATAGATAGATAGATAGATAGATAGATAGATGATACTATAGATACAGACAGTTTCTAGATTGCAGATAGATGATAAAGAGAGCGAGCGAGAGAGATGATAGATAGATAGATTTAGATAGATGATACTATAGATAGATACAGTTTCTAGATTGCAGATAGATGATAGATAAAGAGAGTAAGAGAGAGGATAGATAGATAGATAGATAGATAGATAGATAGATAGATAGATAGATAGATAGATAGATAGATACATACATACATACATACATACATACATACATACATACATACATACATAGACGGGCGGACGGACAGACAGACAGACAGACAGACATATAATCCATTTGCAGTAAATGTTATCATTACTGTTTATTTTCCTCAGAGTCCTTCAAAATTCTGGCAACTTGCAAATATTGCAAGCAAGCAAAAGGCAGGAAGAAGTCAGATCCTTCCATTGAAATCCTTGGAAATTAAGACAGGTATTTATAGTGCAGTGATTCTGTACCTTCACAACTTTAAGGTGCGCCGACTTTTCCCCAGCCAGCATGAAGTCCACACATCTTAAAAGTTAGCAAACTTGAGAAATGCTGTTGTGGCATATTTTCCCCCCTTCCTCTCTGCAAATTCTCTGTCCTGCTTGGCCCCATGCAAATGATTGCAAACCAAATAAAAACAGAGTTGCTTAAGAATTAAGAATGATTTATAGATGTTGCCGTCTCTTTTTCTGGCTTCCACATGGTGGTTTTTATGAGTTTATCCACCATTTAATTAGGGGGAATGGATGGCTTGGTGGTTATGTCATTTCAGCACGGGGCTTTGATTGCTGTGGCTGTATTTGGCCTGTTGTGTTGTACCACAATATTGAACTGGATCAAAAAGTTGCAGTCTGGCACATACACACACACACACACACACACACACACACACACACACACACACACACACACACACACGGATCCCAGTAAATTCACAGTTATAGGTAATTCTCGATGTCCAACAGTTGATTTAGTGACCAAAGTTACAACAGCACTGAAAAAAATTGACTTATGACCGTTTTTCACACTTACGACCGTTGCAGCCTCCCTCGTGGTCACGTGGTCAAAATTCAGACCCTTGGCAACCGGTTCATATTTATAATGGTCGCAGTGTCCTGGGGTCATGTGATCCCCCTTTTGCAACCTTCCCGCAAGCAAAGTCAGAAGCCAGGTTCATTTAACAACCGTGATGCTCACTTAACAGCTGCAGTGATTCACTTAACAACCGTGGTGAGAAAGGTCGTAAAATGGGGCAAAACTCACTTAACCAATGTTTCGCCTAGCAACATAAATTTTGGGCTCAGCTGTGGTCATAACTTGAGGACTACCTGTATTTGTCGCCTGTAGTCGCCGTACAGATTTACAATCTCAACGGGGACCAAACTTTCTGTGGCTAAGCGAGCCATTGGCTAAGTGAGTTTTTGCCCCGTTTTACGACTTCTCTTGCCACAGTTGTTAAGTGAATATTGCAGCTGTTGAATTAATAATCCCATTGTTAAGTGGATCGGACTTCCCCATTGACTTTGCTTGTCAGAAGGTTGCAAAAGGGGATTGCGTGACCACCCCCCGGGACACAGCGATCGTCATAAGTATGAACCTGTTGCCAAGCATCCGAATTTTGATCACGTGAGCGTACTGCAACAAAAATAGACTCAGTAGGGGTGGGGGGAGGGGGGGATTGTTAAAGATAAAATGTATTCTAAAACTTTTCAATAAAAAAAAAAATAGACTCAGCTGCCAGATCCACAGGCTGGCGAGGAATCACAACAATGGGTCACTTTTTCAGTGACGTTGTAACTTCGAACAGTCGCTAAATAAACCATGGTAAGTCAAGGGCTACCGGTATTCAAAAGCCCATAAGGGAGAGGTCTACTCATCCAGGTCATTTCGTACATGATCTCAGCTGCCCTATTTTTTTCCCCCCCAGAAAAAAACATGACGAAGGTTTATTTCAGAATGAAACAGTAGAGCTGGAATTCATTAGGCAATCTAACCTGATTTCAACAGCCACACAAGTCTCTTATGATTCCCCGTTATTTTAATGATTCAACGCAACAGGAATATCCGCGTCGCAGGGCCAATTATTTTCTGAATGGTTACTATCAAGAGGTAATTATCCCTGCCTGCAGTGCCCGAATTCGTGTCTTTCTGATATTTCTCTTTTTATTCCACTGATTTTCATCACGGAATTGGCTCTTTAAAAGATTGCATCGAGGGAATTTGTGCGTGTCAGAAAAAAACTCGGTAGGAGGGAGCACCTGGCCATATCAGGATTTCTATGACAGATCAGCCTAAAATGCAATAATGATGATGATGATGATGATGATGATGATGATGATGGAAGGGATCTTGGAGGTCATCTAGTCCAGCCCTCTGCTCATGCAGGAGAACCTATACCATTTCGGACAAATGGCTGTCCAGTCTCTTCGTAAAAACTTCCAGTGTTGGAGCATTCACCGCTTCTGGAGGCAGGTTGTTCCACTGGTTAATTGTCCTCACTTGTCAGGAAGTTTCCCCTTAGTTCCAGGTTGCTTCTCTCTTTGATTAGTTTCCATCCATTCCTTCTTGTCCTGCCTTCAGGGGCTTTGGAGAATAGCTTGACTCCCTCTTCTTTGGGACAGCCCCTGAGATACTGGAAGACGGCTATCATGTCCCCCCTCATCCTTCTCTTCATTAAACTAGACCTACCCAATTCCAGCAACCGTTCCTTATATGTTTTAGCCTCCAGTCCCCTGATCATCTTTGTTGCTCTTCTCTGCACTCTTTCTAGAGCAGACATGTCAAACACAAGGCCCGGGGGCCGGATCCGGCCCGCGAAGTGGTTTCATGTGGCCCACGAAGCCATCCTGGAAACAGTGAGGGAACGGCCCCCACTGCCTTGGCCCTGGCCCAGAGACCCTCCTCCTACCAGAGACCCTCAGATCTGTCCCACTCCTGCCCAGGCCCCCATAGGCACCCTTGATGCCAACGATGTAGAGCTGGCCACGCCCACCCAGTAGGCCATACGCACTCTAGCCACGCCCACCCAGTAGGCCACGCCCACCCGGCCTCCTGAGGGCAACTGCAATGCTGATGCGGCCCTCAAAGAAATTGAGTTTGTCACCCCTGTTCTAGAGTCCCAACGTCTTTTTTACATTCACATTGTGGTGAATTGTAGGAGGTAACATAGTAATAATAAAACCCCAGCCTTAATTATTGTTAAGAAAGTTGAAAAAGTTTGGATAGTACCTGGAGATAACCAAAGAGAAGAGAAAGATCTGGAGAAGATGACAAAATAGAAATAAAAAGAAAGCAAAAATAGGCATTAATAGTAATAGGACCTTGAGGGCAATCCCAAAACATCTGGAGCACCACTTGAACACCTTCGGCATTGACAAAATCCCCATCGGTCAATTGAAAAAGGCAGCTTGACTTGGAAAAGTTGACATCCTGCAACGAAACTTTAGCTCCTTCAAACATGCACATCTGCGTATTCCAGGTCTTTGATAGGTGGACATAAATGCCCAATCCAATCTGAACATCTGGCTGTCTGTGTGACGAACCATATAAAGATAGTCCTCAATGGACGACCACAATGGAGCCCCAAATTTCTGTTCTGAAGTGAGACATTTGTCCAGTGAATTTTTGCCCCATTTTGCGACCTTTCTGTTCTGTACCAGCCTGCTACCGGCCCTGCAGAAAAAGCAGGGACAACCCCTTTACAAACGGCAAGAGGCTGGAATTAAGCCTGCCAAATTTATTAACATAAAACAGAGCAAAACAAGACACCAACCATGAAACAGGAGCTATGAAACAGGAACTATTCAAGCGGTTGCCTTCAGCAAACCAGCCCTCCCACGCATTCCCCTTTTATACAGTTCAGGGCGTGGCTTCTCTCTGCCTCCTTCCGAGGTGCCCCATTGCCTTCCTCTGTTTACTCCTGATTGACTGCCTCCTGCGTCGAGCGTCCTTGAACAGGGCCAGCTGTGGGTCATCTTCATCCACGCTGTCAGGCTCACACAGCTGGGTCTCCATCGTGACCAGGTGGGAGGGGCCTGGTTGAGGGCTTTGCGGAGCCTCAAGGCCATCATCATCAAGCTCTTCAACACCCCCCTCCTCCTCCTCTGAGTCATCCGACCCAACTGCCGAACCCACAGGCTGACCCTGAATCACAACACTTTCTTGCCACGATGAGTTAGGTCAATCGCTGCAGTTGTTAAGTTAGTAATGTGGTTGTTACGTGAATCGGGCTTCCCCGTTGACCTTGCTTGTCAGATGTTCGCAAAAGGGGATCACATGACATTGCAAACATCATAAATATGAACCGATTGCCAGGCATACACATTTTGATCACATGACCATGGGCTGAGGTAGGCAACCTTGGCTCCTTCATGACTGGTGGACTTCAACTCCCAGAATTCCTCAGCCAGCATGGCTCAGCTTGGAAACCTCTCCCTTTTCCCTCAGTATGGCTGGCTGAGGAATTCTGGGAGTTGAAGTCCACGAGTCATAAAAGGGCCAAGTTCGAAGACCCCTCCTCTAAAGGTACAAACCAGTAGTTCCACCAGATGTAGAGTTGGTCTATAGCAGGGGTGGGCAACCTTGGCTCTTTCATGACTCGTGGACTTCAACTCCCAGAATTCCTGAGCCAGCGTGGCTCAGCTTGGAAACCTCTCCCTTTCCCCTCAGCATGGCTGGCTCAGGAATTCTGGGAGTTGAAGTCCACGAGTCATAAAAGAGCCAAGCTTGCCTACCCCTGACCATGGGGATGCTGCAGTGTGAAAAAAGGTCATAAGTACTTTTCCAGTGCCACTGTAACTTTGAATGGTCATTAAAAAGCTGTTGTAAGTCAAGGACTACCTGTAATAGCAATACCAATAGTGCTTAGATTTATATACCGCTTCAGAGTGCTTTACAGCCCTCTTTAAGCATTTTACAGAATCAGCATCTTCCCTCCAACAATCTTGGTCCTCCTATTACCGACCTCGGAAGGATGGAAGGCTGAGTCAACCTTGGGCTGCGTAAGAATCGAGCTCCAGGCTCTGGGCAGAGTTAGCCTCCAGTATGCATTTAAGAACTGTGCCACTAAGGGAATAATATATGATATGATATGATATGATATGATATGATATGATACGATACGATATGATATGATATGATATGATATGATATGATATGATATGATATGATACGATATGATACGATAAGATACGATATAATAAAACAGAAGATAGCATAGCATATTATTTGTTGTTGTTGTTAGTTGCGAAGTCATGTCCAACCCATCGTGATCCTATGGACTACATTCCTCTAGGCCTTCCTGTCCTCTACCATCTTCTGGAGTCCATTTAAGCTCACGCCTACTGCTTCAGTGACTCCATCCAGCCACCTCGTTCTCTGTCGTCCCCTTCTTCTCTTGCCCTCAGCCTTTCCCAGCATTAGGCTCTTCTCCAGTGAGTCCTTCCTTCTCATTAGGTGGCCAAAGTATTTGAGTTTCATAGCATATTATAGCATAATATAATATATCATAACATAATATAATATAACATAATAAAATATAGCATAATATAGCATAATATATAATATAATATAATATAATATAATATAATATAATATAATATAATATAATATAATATAATATAATATAATATAATATAATATAATATAATATAATATAATATAATATAATATAATATAATATAATATAATATAATATAATATAATATAATATAATATAATATAATATAATATAATATAATATAATATAATATAATATAATATAATATAATATAATATAATATATCTAATCTAATCTAATCTAATCTAATCTAATCTAATCTAATCTAATCTAATCTAATCTAATATAATATAATATAATATAATATAATATAATATAATATAATATAATATAATATAATATAATATAATATAATATAATATAATATAATATAATATAATATAATATAATATAATAATATAATAATCTAATCTAATCTAATCTAATCTAATCTAATCTAATCTAATCTAATCTAATCTAATCTAATCTAATCTAATCTAATCTAATCTAATCTAATCTAATCTAATCTAATCTAATCTAATATAATATAATATAATATAATATAATATAATATAATATAATATAACATAACATAATATAATATAATATACTATAATATAATATAATATAATATAATATAATATAATATAATATAATAATATACTATACTATAATATAATATACTATAATATAATATAATATAATATAATATAATATAATATACTATACTATACTATACTATACTATACTATACTATAATATAATATAATCTAATCTAATCTAATATAATATAATCTAATCTAATCTAATATAATATAATATAATATAATATAATCTAATATAATCTAATCTAATATAATATAATATAATATAATCTAATATAATATAATATAATATAATATAATATAATATAATATAATATAATATAATATAATATAATATACTATAATATAATATAATATACTATACTATACTATACTATACTATACTATACTATACTATACTATACTATACTATAATATAATATAATATAATATAATATAATATAATATAATATAATATAATATAATATAATATAATATAATATAATATAATATAATATAATATAATATAATATAATATAATATAATATAATATACTATAATATACTATAATATACTATAACATAACATAACATAACATAACATAACATAACATAACATAACATAACATAACATAACATAACATAACATAACATAACATAACATAACATAACATAACATAACATAACATAATATAATATAACGTAATATAATGTAATAGCATGTAACATAACATAACATAACATAACATAACATAACATAACATAACATAACATAACATAACATAACTTAACATAACATAACATAACATAACATAACATAACATAACATAACATAACATAACATAACATAACATAACATAACATAACATAACATAATTACAATACAATACATCACATTACAATACAATACAATACAATATAATATTATTACAATATATTACAAACATACATTAAACAAATCTGAGGTGGTCCTTGACTTACTTCATTTAGTGACTGTTCAAAGTTACAACAGCACTGAAAAACGTGACACGACCATTTTTCCCAGTTACGACTTTTGCAGCATCCCCGTGGTCACATGATCGAAATCCAGCTGCTTGGCAAGTGGTTCGTACTTATAACCGTTGCTGTGTCCCGGGGTCACGTGATCCCCTTTTGAGACCTCCTGACAAGCAGAGTCAATGGGGGAAGCCCTTAACGAACGGGGTACTGTCTTATCAGCTCCAGTGATTCGCTTAGAAACTGTGGCAAGAAAGGTTGTAAAACGGGGCAAAGCTCAGTTAACAAATGTCTCGCTTAACAACAGAATTTTGGGGCTCCGTTGGGGTCGTAAGACGAGGACTACTGTACTGCATGAAAAAATGTCAGTAGCCCACCCTTGTCTATCCACCAAGCTGAAGTCCTCTGTCCTATTCTTTTTAATTTAAAATGTGGATGGCCTGCTTCCTATCTGGAGGAGTTTTTGACAGGCGGAATCCAATGAATTAATGGGGGGAAAAAATCAATAAACATCAGTCTGGCCACAGAAGCTCTTAAGGGACCAAGGAATCCGAGTGTCGAAGAACAGAACTTCATCAGGCGCTAAAAGGCAGATTAAGGGGAGGCCCAGCCTGGTTCCCCAAGAGAAAAAGGGGGCGCTACCAACACAGAAGCTTTTTCTCTCTGATTTCTCCGCATCAGAGAATTTATTCAAGTTGTAAATTTATAGGCCGCCCCTTTCACTGCCCAGCAACCGCTGAGAACGCCGTAAAATAACAAATGCAGCCCTCAGCTTGTGGCCACAACGGAGCCCAAAATTTCTGTGGCGAAGTGAGAGGGTTGCCAAAAGTGAATTTTGCCCCGTTTTATGACCTTTCTTGCCACGGTTGTCAAGCCAATCTCTGCAGTCCTTCAGTGAGTAACGCAGCTGTAAATTTAATCTGGCTTTCCTGTGGACTTTGCTCGTCAGAACGTGACCCTGGGACGCAACAAGGGTCTAAACATGAGTCGGTTGCCGAGCGTCCTAATTTTGATCACAGGACCGTGGGCATGCTGAAACGGTCGTTAAGTGTGAAAAATGTCCACAACTCACTTTTTTCAGTGCCGCTGTAACTTCAGAGGGTTGTTAAATGAATGGTTGTAAGTCAAGGATTACCTGCATAAAACAAGTGGATTTTTAAAAGCCTTAGACACATTGAGCCCTGGGCTCCAAGATCACTGCAGACGGGGACTGCAGCCAAGAAATTAAAAGACGCTTGCTCCTCGGGAGGAAAACCATGGCAAATCTAGACAGTACATTAAAAAGCAGAGACATCACCCTGCCAACAAAAGTGCGTATAGTCAAAGCTATGGTCTTTCCAGTTGCAATGTATGGCTGAAAGTTGGACCATAAGAAAGGCTGAGTGCCAAAGAATGGAGGCCTTTGAACTATGGTGCTGGAGAAGACTCCTGCGAGTCCCTTGGACTGCAAGGTGATCAAACCGGTCAGTCCTAGAGGAGATCAACCCTGACTGCTCTTTAGAAGGTCAGATCCTGAAGCTGAAACTCAAATCCTTTGGCCTACCTTCTGGGACGTTCGCAGTCGGTGTTGGCAGGGGGCCAGAGGTCGACCTTGAGGCCTCTCATTTGTGGAGTCCCTCAGGGATCGGTCCTCTCGCCTCTCCTGTTCAACATCTATATGAAGCCGCTGGGTGAGATCATTCGTGGTTTTGGAGTTGGGTATCATCAGTATGCTGATGATACCCAGCTTTTTATTTCGACCTCAAAACACCCCAGTGATGCCCTCGACGTGATGTCCCGCTGCCTGGAGGCGGTCTGGGTCTGGATGGGGAGGAACAGGCTTCGGCTCATCCCGGGATATTCAAACTACTCCATCTCTTGCAATGGGGGGTGAGTTATTACCCCCCGTAGATAGGGCGCGCAACTTGGCGGTCCTCCTAGATTCACAGCTCTCTTTAGAAGAGCATATTGGAGCTGTGACTAGGGGGGCCTTTGCCCAGGTTCGCCTGGTGCGCCAGTTGCGGCCCTATCTGGACCAGGATGCCTTGCGTACAGTCACTCATGCGCTCGTGACCTCTCGTCTGGACTACTGTAATGCTCTCTACATGCGGCTGCCCTTGAAGACCACTCGGAGGCTCCAACTGGTGCAGAATGCAGCCGCGCGAGTTGTGTTGGGAGTCTCCCGATACTCCCATGTTACACCTTTGCTCCGCGAGCTGCATTGGCTGCCGGTTGCCCTCCGGGTGAGATTCAAGGTGTTGGTAATGACTTACAAAGCCCTGCATGGCATGGGTCCGGATTACCTACGGCAACACCTGCGGCCGGCGTCAACTTCCCTCCATCCAGTGCGCTCCCACAGAGAGGGCCTCCTCAGAATGCCGATTGGTGGCCCCCAGGGGGAGGGCGTTCTCTGTGGGCGCGCCAGACCTGTGGAACCGCCTGCCGGTCGAGCTCCGGATGGCCCCCAACCTTCGCTCCTTCCGGCGGGATCTAAAAACTTATTTATTTGAGCAATCCGGCCTGGTTTGATGGGTTAAGGGTTGGGGTTTTAAATATGGTTTTTAACTACTGTTTATATTGGGCATAATATTTAATTGTTTTTTAACTTTTGTATTTTGTTTTTAATATTTATTGCCCTGTACACCGCCCTGAGTCCTTCGGGAGAAGGGCGGTATAAAACTTTAATAAATACTAAATACTAAAATACTAAATACCTAATGAGAAGGAAGGATTCATTGGAGAAGAGCCTAATGCTGGGAAAGGTTGAGGGCAAGAGAAGAAGGGGACGACAGAGAATGAGGTGGCTGGACGGAGTCACTGAAGCAGGAGACGTGAGCCTAAATGGACTCCAGAAGATGGTAGAGGACAGGAAGGCCTGGAGGAATGTTGTCCATGGGGTTGCGATGGGTCGGACACGACTTCGCAACTAATAACAACAACATAGACACATTGAGCATTAAAAGGTAAAACATTAATGAGGTGGGCTTCCCTGCAAAATATAACACCCGAAGAGGTACTATTAGAGTTTTATTTTAATTTTTTTTTCAAAAATGAAGAGGCTGTCATCACGACTTAACTGGGGGGAGATGGGACCTTGACAGTTGGACCTCAGCTGCCCAGTTTTGATCCTGTTCAAGATCCTGTGTTGTCACAAGATTTTATACCTGGGCAGAAAAAACCAAAGGTACATGTTATGTATGCAGGCACCTGCATAGCAACAGCCACCAGGGGGCATTGACCTGGACGGTTTTCGGCGGGAAACCTAGTTCGGCGGGAAACCTAGGGCCAACCTCATTGGCTGCACGCTTACCTGGCCGGGTATTTAAGGAGGCCAGGTAACCCTCACTCCCCAGTTCACTACCCCCCTCTAATAAAGAGCTGAACTCACAAACCAGCTGGCGTCTCTTCCTTGCGTCGGACCCACTACACAATAGTACAAGTACAGATTAGACGAAAACTGGCTCAGAAACAGCAACTGTGAGAGGGTCCAGCCATGTGTGGCAGCAGCCAAAAAGGCTAATACAATCCTTGGTTGTATAAACAGAGGCATAGAATCAAAATCACGCAAAGTATTAGTACTGCCTTGTAAAGCCTTAGTAGGACCACACCTGGAATCCTGCATCCAGTTTTGGTCACCACATTAGAAAAAAGATGGGGAGAGTTTGGAAAAAATTCAGAGAAGGGCAACTAAGATGATCAAAGGCCTAGAGACTAAAGCATATGAAGAATGGCTGCAGGACTTGGGTTTGGCTCGTCCAGGGGTAGGCAACCTTGGCTCTTTTATGACTCGTGGACTTCAACTCCCAGAATTCCTGAGCCAGCCATGATGAGGGGAAAGGGAGAGGTTTCCAAGCTGAGCCATGCTGGCTCAGGAATTCTGGGAGTTGAAGTCCACGAGTCATAAAAGAGCCAAGGTTGCCTACCCCTGGCCTAGGCCTAGGCTGCTTTTTCACTTGTGGACTTCAACTCCCAGAATTCCTGAGCCAGCCACGCTGAGGGGGAAGGAAGAGGTTTCCAAGCTGAGCCATGCTGGCTCAGGAATTCTGGGAGTTGAAGTCCTTGAGTCATAAAAGAGCCAAGGTTGCCTACCCCTGGGCTAGTCTAAAGAAAAGAAGGACTAGAGGGGACATGATAGCAGTATTCCAGTATTTGAGGGGCTGCCACAAAGAAGAGGGGGCCAGCTTATTTTCCAAAGCGTCAGAGGGCATCACAAGAAACAACGGATGGAAACTAATCAAGGAGAGAAGCAACCTGGAACTAAGGAGAAACTTCCTAACAGTGAGGACAATTAACCAGTGGAACAGCTTGCCACCAGAAGTTGTGGGTGCTCCATCACTGGAGGTTTTTAAGAAGTGACTGGACAGTCACTTGTCTGAAATGGTATAGGTTCTCCTGCTTGAGCGGGGGGCTGGACTAGAAGACCTCCAAGGTCCCTTCCAGCTCTGTTCTGATTCATTGATTGTCAGCGCTGTTAACATTGGATGTTCTTGCTTTGACAACAGATGGAAATGCAGCCATTTTCTCTATTGCTTTTAGAATTAGTTGCTGCTGGGCGGGGGAATAGGGATGAGAGTCCAGCTAATCATCATAATAATAACTCAGCCGTGGGAACCCAAGGACATTGGGCCCAGAGCTGATAGTGTTTTGGTGGGCTGGAGAGCTGGGGAGAAAGCCCGGGCCTGAAGCTAATTGGGGAATGTGATTTATAACTGTTTATCGGAGGAGGGAATTGCCCATTGTTACTTTGTATCCAGGGGAGGGGAATTTAGTTTTTGCTTTCAACTATGTAGTGCCGATAAGTTTGTTTCTCCAATAAAAGTTTCTTTAAGGTAAACAACATCTCGAAATTCTTTTGAAGAGTTTCATCTGTCGGACTCGGAACCATGACACTGATGTTTGCAAAGAACAACCTGCTTTATTTTTAACATCCTGCAATTTTCCAGGTCATCTTCAAGGGCAGATCCAGGTCGAATATCTTTCAGTCACACTAATGAGAGGCTACCAGACTATTGTCAGCTCTACAAGGCAGAGCAAATTAAGAAATCAATGGCTGGAGAGCAACCATCCCAGTCACAAGGAAGGGTCAAATGAGGAATTACAGTTAGTCCTACTTTATAAAGCTCTAGTGAGGCCACACCTGGAATACTGCAGCCAGTTTTGGTCACCATGTCACAAAAAAGATGCTGAGAGTCTGGAAAAAAAATCAGAGAAGAGCAACTAAGATGATCATAAGGCCTGGAGACCAAAACATACGAAGAACGGCTGTGGGACTTAGATTTGGGTAGTCTAAAGAAAAGAAGAAACAGGAGAGACATGATAGCAGTATTCCAGTATTTGAGGGGCTGCCAAAAGGCAGAGGGGGCCAGGTTATTCGCCAAAGCACCAGAAGGCAGGACAAGAAACAACGGTTGGAAACTGACCAGAGAGAGAAGCAACCTGGAATTAAGGAGAAACTTCCCAACAGTGAGGACAATCAAACAGTGGAACAGCTTTGCCTCCAGAAATCATGGGTGCTCCATCACTGGAGGCTTTTAAGAAGAGACTGGACAGTCACTTGTCTGAGACGGTATAGATTCTCCTGCTTGAGCAGGGGGCTGGACTAGAAGACCTCCAAGGTCCCTTCCTCTTCTCTTCTCTTCTCTTCTCTTCTCTTCTCTTCTCTTCTCTTCTCTTCTCTTCTCTTCTCTTCTCTTCTCTTCTCTTCTCTTCTCTTCTCTTCTCTTCTGTGACTGTTCGAAGTTACAACAACTGAAAAAAGTGACTTAAGGCTGGTTTTCATACTTACGACTGTTGCAACATCCCCACGGACACGAGATCATCAATCAGATGCTTGGCAACTGACTCCTAGTTATGACGGTTGCAGTGTCCCAGTGGAGTCACCTGATCCCCTTTTCCGACCTTCTGACCAGCAAAGTCAACGGGGAAGCTTAACAGTTCACTTATTCATTTATTGCTTGTGTTCCAGTCTCTTAAAACAGGGGTCTTCCAACTTGGCCCTTTTGTGACTTGTAGACTTCAACTTCCAGAATTCCACAGCCAGGCATGCTGGCTGAGGAATTCTGGGAGTTGAAGTCCACAAGTCATAAAAGGGCCAAGTTGGAAGACCCCTGCTTGTGGACTTCAACTCCCAGAATTCCTCACCTAGGCACGCTGGCTGAGGAATTCTGGGAGTTGAAGTCCACAAGTCATAAAAGGGCCAAGTTTGAAGACCCCTGTGTTAGAAGAAGCATCTCTCACTCCCACAATGTCCTACTTGGCTCTCTTTTCATGATCAGCAGTGACAGGAGCCACCAAGAGATTCAGGAGAACTACCAATCTTGAGTCTGGTAGTCACAAAAAGAATCTTAGTCTAAATTCATTGTCTATGGAGATTCTCCGTCATCCAGGTCATAGTTATCCCAAAGCTGCTTTTTCAGGAGGCAACTGGACTTTCTGTTTTTTCTTTGAAGACCTTTCACTTCTCACCCAAGAAGCTTCTTCAGCAATGACCAGATCGTGGCGAATGGAAGGATTTATATTCCTTGCTGGTCATTTGCCTTATTTTAAAGAGTCATTGAGGCCACTTGGAGGGCCCATTTACACGACTCAAGTGACCCTCAGGACACGGGTAAACTTCCAAGTGGCCTCAGCGACTCTCTAAAACAGGGGTCTTCAAACCTGGCCCTTTTATGACTTGTGGACTTCAACTCCCAGAATTCCTCAGCCAGCGTGCCTGGTGAGGAATTCTGGGAGTTGAAGTCCACAAGTCATAAAAGGGCCAAGTTTGAAGACCCCTGGTCGGGATCCAAGCCCGCAGTTTCATCAAAATGGCTGACTGAGGAATTGTGGGAGTTGAAGTCCACAAGTCATAAAAGGGCCAAGTTTGAAGACCCCTGGTCTGGATCCAAGCCCTCAGTTTCATCAAAATGGCCGACTGAGGAATTCTGGGAGTTGAAGTCCACAAGTCATAAAAGGGCCAGGTTTGAAGACCCCTGGTCTGGATCCAAGCCCGCAGTTTCATCAAAATGGCCGACTGAGGAATTCTGGGAGTTGAAGTCCACAAGTCATAAAAGGGCCAAGTTTGAAGACCCCTGGTCTGGATCCAAGCCCGCAGTTTCATCAAAATGGCCGACTGAGGAATTCTGGGAGTTGAAGTCCACAAGTCATAAAAGGGCCAAGTTTGAAGACCCCTGCTCTAAAAGGATGCAAATGACCAGCTGTCTGCAAGAAATATAAATCCTTCCATTCCCCACCATCCAGTCAGAGCGGAAGAAGCTTCTTGGAGGAGAAGCGAAACGTCTTTAAAGAAAAAAACCAAGAAACTCCAACTGCCTCCTGAAAGAGCAGCTTTGAGCTAATTCATTGACGTTTTATTAAGAAAAAACGGACGTGTATCTAAACGTGGGCACCAGCCAGCCATTAAGACACCCAGTTTGTGGGCAGAAAACCTGGATACTGTAGATCAGGGGTCTTCAAACTTGGCCCTTTTATGACTTGTGGACTTCAACTCCCAGAATTCCTCAGCCAGGCATGCTGGCTGAGGAATTCTGGGAATTGAAGTCCACAAGTCATAAAAGGGCCAAGTTTGAAGACCCCTGCTGTAGATGGTCTTCACTTTTTCCTCCAGCAGTTAGATGAAATCCCCCAGGATCTAAGAAATCTGTTCCCCTTTTAGTAGAGTTCTTTGATCACGTTGCATGGAAAAGTGGGTCTCTGGGGAGATTGAGCTAACCAACGGCAGGAAAAAAAATCTTGAGAGATCAGAAAAAGCTTTGTTAAGTCTCAACTTCCGCTTATTAGCAGAATAATAAAGTTGGAAGGGACCTTGGAGGTCTTCTAGTGCAACCCCATGCTCAGGCAGGAAACCATTTGGCTGTCCAATCTCTTCTTAAAAACTTCCAGTGTTGGAGCATCCACAACCTCTGGAGGCAAGTCAGCCCACTGATTAATTATTAGGGATCCATCCCATTAGAAGATCCATATCTCGGCTCAACACTTACAATGTCCCACTGAATGTGTCTTCATGGTCAACAGTGGCAGGAGCTACTAAAACAGAGGTCCCCAATCTTGGTCACTTTATGATTTGTGGACTTCAACTCCCAGAATTCTTCAGCTAGGCACACTGGCTGAGGAATTCTGGGCATTGAAGTCCACAAGTCATGAAAGGGCCAAGTTTGAAGACTCCTGGCTTAGAATCTAGGAGAAGTTCACTGCAGTTCAAGGAATCGGTTCAAAAATGTCAGGTCATTTAGTTTTTGCAACAGGAAACTGTTTTTCTTGACTGGAGGCATCAGCAAGATTGAAGGCTTTCCTGCAAGTGAGAAAAAAGAGCCAGTATGGTTTAGTGGTTCAGTACCAGGCTAGAAAGCAGAAGACCACGAGTTCAAGTTCTGCCTTACCATGAAAGTCAGCTGGGAGTTGAAGTCCACAAGTCATAAAGTGGTCAAGGTTGGAGGCTCCGGCACTGAAAGATCTAGGGGAACCCACAAAATTGCCTTGTATTTCACTTTCTCCCAGACTTGACTACAGGTACAGTAGTCCTCCACTTACAAGAGTTCATTTAGTGGCCGTTCAGAGTTACAACGGCAAGGGAAAAAAGAGACTTATGACCGTTTTTCACACTGACAACCATTGCAGCATCCCCTAGACCAGGGGTAGGCAACCTTGGCTCTTTTATGACTCGTGGACTTCAACTTAGGACTGCCCCTGACCTTCGCTCATTCCGCCGGGACCTGAAGACCTGGCTCTTCGAGCTTTCTGGCCTGGACTGAGAGTATTAACTGGGGTTTTAATTGTATTTTAATTGTAATTGGGGTTTTTAGTTCAAGGTTTAGTGTAATCATTTTAATTGTTTTTAATTTTTGTAACTTGTTGTATGGTTTTTAAAAAACCTTGTGAACCGCCCTGAGTCCTACGGGAGAAGGGCGGTATATAAGTCTAATAAAATAAAAATAAAATAAACTCCCAGAATTCCTGAGCCAGCCATGCTGAGGGGAAAGGGAGAGGTTTCCAAGCTGCGCCACACTGGCTCAGGAATTCTGGGAGTTGAAGTCCACGAGTCATAAAAGAGCCAAGGTTGCCTATCCCTGCTCAGATGCTTGGCAACTGGTTCATATTTGTGACAACTGCAGTGTCCTGGGGTCGCGTGATCCCCTTTTGTGACCTTCTGACAAGCAAAGACAATGAGGAAGCCACATTCACTTAACAACCATGTGACTCACTTAACAACTGTGTTGATTCACTGTGGGAAGAAAGATCGTAAAATGGGGAAAAACTCATTTAACAACATTTTACTTAGCCACAGAAATATTGGGCTCCATTGTGGTCAAAAGTCAAGGACTACCTATATTGTGAAGAATGTGAAGTGAAGTGGGCCTTAGAAAAGCTGAGCAACAACAAAGCTAGTGGAGGTGACAGTATTCCAGCTGAGCTATTCAAAATCTTAAAAGACGATGCAGTAAAAGTGCTACACTCAATTTGCCAGCAAATTTGGAAAACTCAACAGTGGCCACAGGATTGGAAAAGATCAGTTTACATTCCAATTCCAAAGAAAGGCAGTGCCAAAGAATGTTCAAACTATCGCACCATTGCACTCATTTCTCATGCTAGTAAAGTTATGCTTAAAATTCTACAAGCTAGACTCCAGCAGTATGTGGATCGAGAACTACCAGAAGTACAGGCAGGATTTCGAAGAGGCAGAGGAACTAGAGATCAAATTGCTAACATACGCTGGATCATGGAGAAAGCTAGAGAGTTCCAGAAAAACATCTACTTCTGCTTAATTGACTATGCTAAAGCCTTTGATTGTGTGGATCATAACAAACTCTGGCAAGTCCTTAAAGAGATGGGCATACCAGACCATCTTATTTGTCTCTTGAGAAATCTATATGCGGGCCAAGAAGCAACAGTGAGAACTGAACACGGAACCACTGATTGGTTCAAAATTGGGAAAGGAGTCCGGCAAGGCTGTATACTGTCGCCTTGCCTATTTAACTTATATGCAGAGCACATCATGAGAAAGGCAGGGCTAGATGAATCAAAAGTTGGAATTAAGATTGCCGGAAGAAACATCAACAACCTAAGATATGCAGATGATACCACTCTAATGGCAGAAAGTGAAGAAGAACTAAAGAGCCTCTTGTTGCGGGTGAAGAAGGAGAGTGCAAAACTTGGGTTGAAACTAAACATTAAGAAAACCAAGATCATGGCATCTGGCCCTCTCAATTCCTTGCAAATAGATGGGGAAGAAATGGAGGTAGTGACAGATTTTATTTTCCTGGGCTCCAAGATCACTGCAGATGGGGACTGTAGCCAAGAAATTAAAAGACGCTTGCTCCTGGGGAGGAAAGCCATGGCAAATCTAGACAGCACACTAAAAAGCAGAGACATCACCCTGTCAACAAAAGTGTGTATAGTCAAGGCTATGGTCTTCCCAGTTGCAATGTATGGCAGTGAAAGCTGGACCATAAGAAAGGCTAAGCGCCAAAGAATTGAAGCCTTTGAACTATGGTGCTGGAGAAGACTCCTGCGAGTCCCTTGGACTGCGAGGCGATCAAACCGGTCAGTCCTAGAGGAGATCAACCCTGACTGCTCTTTAGAAGGCCAGATCCTGAAGCTAAAACTTAAATCCTTTGGCCACCTAATGAGAAGGAAGGACTCACTGGAGAAGAGCCTAATGCTGGGAAAGATTGAGGGCAATAGAAGAAGGGGACGACAGAGAATGAGGTGGCTGGATGGAGTCACTGAAGCAGTAGGCGTGAGCTTAGATGGACTCCAGAAGATGGTAGAGGACAGGAAGGCCTGGAGGAACATTGTCCATAGGGTCGCAATGGGTCGGACACGACTTCGCAACTAACAACAACAACACCTATATTGACCAAGATAGCCAAAGGGTTTCTGGTGTCAAAAACATCCATGAAATTCAAAAGAAACGGGTCCAGTGAGTGTAAAATTTTATCATTCTGCAAATCTTCCTTTAATGTGCCGACTGCAGGCCAACTAAGCCCCTTGTTCATATATTAATGTTATTTTAGTATTAAATATTTATCATTATTATGTTAATATTTTAACTCTGTTACACTGTCAGGGTGCTTTCGCATTAATTTTTATTTCTGTTTTATTTTTTCTGCTCTTTAGATGTTAGGACTCTCAGTAGATTTTGTATTTTTAGCCATGGATTTGTTATAGCTGTGGATTTGTCCCTGTGTCACAGAATATATGCGGGTATGTGGCCATATAAAATATTGGAGGTGATGACCCTTTGAGAGCTGTATGCAATGAAATTTCATTTTAATGTATGCTGATTAGTGTACATTTAAACAGATAATAAAGTTATTCTATTCTATTCTATTCTATTCTATTCTATTCTATTCTATTCTATTCTATTCTATTCTATTCTATTCTATTCTATTCTATTCTATTCTATTCTATTCTATCCCAATTCCAATTCTATTTTTATATTCTATTCTATTCTATTCTATTCTATTCTATTCTATTCTATTCTATTCTATTCTATTCTATTCTATTCTATTCTATTCTATTCTATTCTATTCTATTCTATTCTATTCTATTCTATTCTATTCTATTCTATTCTATTCTATCCCAATTCCAATTCTATTTTTTTATATTCTATTCTATTCTATTCTATTCTATTCTATTCTATTCTATTCTATTCTATTCTATTCTATTCTATTCTATTCTATTCTATTCTATTCTATTCTGTATTCCAATATCTATTCTATTCTATTCTATTCTATTCTATTCTATTCTATTCTATTCTATTCTATTCTATTCTATTCTATTCTATTCTATTCTATTCTATTCTATTCTATTCTATTCTATTCATTCTCATTTTTTTAAATAGCAAGTTGAAAATGTGTTTTAGGCAACAATGGGAAAATGCTGTGTCATTTCAACTATTTTTCTTATTGGTGTTGCAAACTCAAATTGAGGATGGTTGTGTGACATCAGCTTTGTCTTCGGCAAGATCAAATACAAAAACTGGATGCTAAATGCAGATATTTAGTGAGGGTGCACGCACGCGCACAAACACACACACAGACACAGACACACACAATTCCAAGCATAGGGTTGGAAGTGATCCTAGAGGTCTTCTAGTCCATCCCTCTGCCCAGTGCAGAAATTTTGTTTATTGAGTTATTTTATAAATTCCTCAGGGTGATGAACATAGCTCATACTCCTTCCTCTTATTTTTCCCACAACAACCCTGTGAGGTGGGCTGGGCTGAGAGTCACCAAAGTCACCCAGCTGATTTTTTGCACCAAAGGCAGGACTAGAACTCTCCTGGTGATTGGCCCAAAGTCACCAAGCCAGCTTCCCTGCCTAAAGTGGGACTAGAATTCTCAGTCTCCTGGTGATTGGGTCAAAGTCACCCAGCTGGCTTTCTTACCTAAGGCAGGACTAGAACTCACCGTCTTCTGGTTATTGGACTGAAGATCTGAACCTTTTTCAGGCAGGTCGTAACTTCAAATAGTTGCTAAGCGACCGCTCATAAGTTCAAGACCAGCTCTAAAGATAAAGGTAAAGGTAAAGGTTCCCCCGCACATGTGTGCTAGTCGTTTCCGACTCTAGGGGCCGGTGCTCATCTCCGTTTCAAAGCCGAAGAGCCAGCGCTTGTCTGAGGACGTCTCCGTGGTCATGTGGCCGGCATGACTAGACGCCAAAGGCGCACGGAGCGCTGTTACCTTCCCACCGGAGTGGTCCCTATTTTTCTACTTGCATTTTTACGTGCTTTCGAACTGCTAGGTTGGCAGAAGCTGGGACGCGTAACAGGCGCTCGCTCTGTTACGTGGCACTCGGGATTCGACCTGCCAAACTGCCGACCTTCTGATCGACAAGCTCAGCGTCCTAACCCACTGAGCTCAAAAAAACGCCACCCAGAGGAATTGTCCAGAAGTTCTCCAGAAACGTAGCAGTGTAGCAATAAAACACAAAAACACGGCTCTCCTCCTTCGTTTTTGACAATGGATTTTGGAATTGATTTTTGCCAGCTGGCTGGGCCTTTCTTGTGTCTTTTTTCAAGCTGTGGGCCAAAACCACGTATCCTCCTCCAGTTTTTGAGCGTTTCACTCGTTCGCCGATTTTTCCGTCTTTTAGCCAGACTTTTTCAGAAGGAGGTGAACCAAGAAGCCTGGTGGGCTCAAGATCTGCAGGAGTGACTTTCTGACCCTGGATCCATCTTCGTTCTCAGGTGCAGGGATTCTGGGTTCATGGGATGTGCTTCACCAGCCGAAGTCTCGTCCCTCCAGGAGACGTCGAGGGGTGGGAAAGTGCTGGAGAAATTTTGACCCTCAGAGCTTAGGCTGTTTGTTTCTCAACTTTGGCAATTTTAACATGGGTGGACTTCAACTTCCAGAGTTCCCCATCCAGCAGGGCAGTCCTACATCCCTTTGGAGTGACATGTCATCCTATCCCAAGAATTAAGGAAGACCGGGCGAAGAAATAAATGACAGCTGGAGGGAAGCGATCATCAATTTGATGAAATCCAAGCCGAATGAAAATTAAAAGACTGAAATGCAATTGATGGTTTATATTCCTCAATAACTTAATTTCCTTCCTTCCTTCCTTCCTTCCTTCCTTCCTTCCTTCCTTCCTTCCTCCTTCCTTCCATCCATCCATCCATCCATCCTTCCTTCTGCCATTCCTTTCCTCCTGTCCTTCCTTCCTTCCCCATCAAATATCTTCCTTCCTTCCTTCCTTCCTTCCTTCCTTCCTTCCTTCCTTCCTTCCTTCCTTCCTTCCTTCCTTCCTTCCTTCCTGCCTTCCTTCCTTCCATCTATCCATCCCTCCTTCTGCCATTCCTTTCCTCCTTCTGTCCTTCCTTCCATCAAATACTTTCCTTCCTCCAGTGGTGGGATTCAGCCAGTTCGCACCACTTCGGCAGAACCAGTAGCTAATTTTTTGTTGCCCAGGCCCAGAATGGACTTCCGGAAGCGGCATCCCGCACAGAGAACCGGTTGTTCACCTATTTGAATCCCACCACTGCCACCCTCCCTGCCTCTCTTCCTTCCTTCTTTTCCTGTCCTTCCTTCCTCATCAAATTCCTTCCTTCCTTCCTTCCTTCCTTCCTTCCTGCCTTCCTTCCTTCCATCTATCCATCCCTCCTTCTGCCATTCCTTTCCTCCTTCTGTCCTTCCTTCCATCAAATACTTTCCTTCCTCCAGTGGTGGGATTCAGCCAGTTCGCACCACTTCGGCAGAACCAGTAGCTAATTTTTTGTTGCCCAGGCCCAGAATGGACTTCCGGAAGCGGCATCCCGCACAGAGAACCGGTTGTTCACCTATTTGAATCCCACCACTGCCACCCTCCCTGCCTCTCTTCCTTCCTTCTTTTCCTGTCCTTCCTTCCTCATCAAATTCCTTCCTTCCTTCCTTCCTTCCTTCCTTCCTTCCTTCCTTCCTTCCTTCCTTCCTTCCTTCCTTCCTTCCTTCCTTCCTTAAATTCTGGCTAACCAAGTTTTGTGAGAATCTAACCCTGGCTCCTGCAAAGGGAGGTTGGCACCTGGTTTTCTTCCACACAGGCCTTTTCCACGATGGGAGTCCTACACTCCTTCGGAGTAAGTCGTTCTCCTATCTCAAGAATTAAGGAAGACCTGGGCAAAGAAATAAATGACAGCTGGAGGGAAGCTATCATCAATTTAATGAAACTCAAGCTGAATAAAAAATAAATAAATGAAATGCAATTGATAACTTACTTGCCTCCCGGGAAAAATTAAAATTTGGCACTGGGCAACCATGTTCAGAGAATATACCTACAGCCCCAGAAGATGCAAACAGCTGTGGTTTGGGGGGGTCATTCTTGTGTAATTTGAAAGAACTATGGTACCCCCACCCATTTTAGGGGGACCAT
>NC_138202.1:6975894-6980894 GCF_964194415.1 Vipera berus
GAGAGAGGAAGGAAGGAAGGAAGGAAGGAAGGAAGGAAGGAAGGAAGGAAGGAAGGAAGGAAGGAAGGAAGGAAGGGAGAGGAGGGAAGGGAAGGCGAAAGGAGAGAGGGAAGGAGAGAGAGAGGAAGGAAGGAAGGAAGGAAGGAAGGAAGGAAGGAAGGAAGGAAGGAAGGAAGTGGAAGGGAGGGAGAAAGGAAAGAAGAGTGGAAGGTTGAAACAAGAGAGGAAGAGAGAAGAAAGAAGAAATTAGGGGAGGGGAGGGGAGGGGAGGGGAGGAAGGATGGGTGCATGGATGAATGGATGCATGGAAGGAAGGAAGGAAGAAAGGACAAAAGGAAGAAAGTGGAAGGGAGGGAGGGAGAAAGGAAAGAAGAATGGAAGGATGAAAAGAGAGAGGAAGAGAGAGAAGAAAGAAAAAATTAGGAGAGGGGAGGGGAGGAAGGATGGATGCATGGAAGGAAGGGAGGGAGGGAGGGAGGGAGGGAAGGAGGGAGGAAAAAATTCATTTGCAGACTGTGACAATTGCATTAAACCTGACACAATGCAAAATAATAGCAGGCAGTTCCCTGCAGTGGTAATTATTGTCACTGCCTGTCGTGCGAGAGGAAATGAGGCTCACAGGGCATGAAAGACGAGGGGGGGGGTCTGGATTCCCCCCCTCCCTCTGGTACTACACATCACCTCTTTCAAGGGCTTCCACTCAGGGTCCATTCCTTGGGAAAGATGCCCCACTGACAGCCTTCTTAGGCACTTCTTTATTTACTCCCTTAACACACTTCTCACACTCCACAATTCAAAAGCAACTCTCCTTGGCTTATATAACATAAATATTGCTATTAACACATCCAGGGTACCATCCAAAACGTGGCTGTCATAAAGAAAAGGCTGTAACAATAAGCAAAACTGCAAGAATAACGCAAAAAGGGAAAGCCACAAAGAAAGAAAAGTGAAGAAAGAAAGAAAAGTGAAGAAAGAAAGAAAGAAAGAAAGAAAGAAAGAAAGAAAGAAAGAAAGAAAGAAAGAAAGAAAGAAAGAAAGAAAGAAAGAACAGCTTCTTTTGTCTCTGGCATTCAAGTTGAACAAAGGGATAGGAAAGAATAAAAATAGAGGAGAGAGAGAGAGAAAGATGGAAAGAGAGAGAGGAGGGAGGAAGAAGTGGGAGAAAGGGAGGAAGGAAGGAAGGAAGGAAGGAAGGAAGGAAGGAAGGAAGGAAGGAAGGAAGGAAGGAAGGAAGGAAGGTATTTATGTGTGTATACTGGAGGTGGTGACCCTTTGAATGCTGTATGCAACGAAATTTCATTTTAATGTATGCTGATTACTGTACATTCAAAGTGACAATAAAGTTATTCTGTTCTACTTGATGAGGAAAGAAGGGGGAAAGGAAGGATGGAAGGAAGGAAGGAAGATAGTTGATGGGGAAGGAAGGAAAGAAAGAAGGATGGAAGGAAGGAAGGAAGATAGTTGATGGGGAAGGAAGGAAGGAAAGAAGGATGGAAGGAAGGAAGGAAGATAGTTGATGGGGAAGGAAGGAAGGAAAGAAGGATGGAAGGAAGGAAGGAAGATAGTTGATGGGGAAGGAAGGAAGGAAAGAAGGATGGAAGGAAGGAAGATAGTTGATGGGGAAGGAAGGAAGGAAAGAAGGATGGAAGGAAGGAAGGAAGATAGTTGATGGGGAAGGAAGGAAAGAAAGAAGGATGGAAGGAAGGAAGGAAGATAGTTGATGGGGAAGGAAGGAAGGAAAGAAGGATGGAAGGAAGGAAGGAAGATAGTTGATGGGGAAGGAAGGAAGGAAAGAAGGATGGAAGGAAGGAAGGAAGATAGTTGATGGGGAAGGAAGGAAGGAAAGAAGGATGGAAGGAAGGAAGATAGTTGATGGGGAAGGAAGGAAAGAAAGAAGGATGGATAGAAGGAAGGAAGGAAGGAAGGATTTTGATGGGGAAGGGAGGGTGGGAAGGAGGGAGGGAGAGATGGAGAAAGGAAGGAAGAGTTAAAGGGAAGGAAGGAAAGAGGGAAGGAAGGTATTTGATGGGGAACGGAGGGAGGGAGGAAGGAAGGGGGAAAGGAACGATGGAAGGAAGGAAGGAAGGAAGGAAGGAAGGAAGATATTTGAATGGGAAGGGAGGGAGAAAGAAATGATGGAGGGATGGAGGGTGGAAGCCTTTCTGCCTTGGGGCTTCGAAGTCTAGAAGCTGCATGCGTGCAGGGTTACCCTTCCTATCCCTTTGTTCTCTCAGGCGCAACATCTCCGCAAAGGAGCCGCCAACCCCAGCAGGAAGCCACGCTTGCAAAGCCCAAAGAGGCGGGAAAACAAATCCCTGTCAGTGGGTCGCTCTTGACTCCCAATGATTTAACTCAAACCAAAGAAATGACGCCCTCTCGGAAAAGATGGTGCCTTTGCACCATCCGATGCCTCGGATGGGTGGATGTGGGGGCCTCTGCAGGCGGGGTCCAAAAAGTAAAAAATAAAAATAAAATAAAAATTGCTCACCTTGCAGATGAAGCTCCGCCTACTTTGATCCGGGTTGCAGAGGGAACAGCCATCAAAAAGAGGGGGGGAAGCTTTGATCGCTGCCATTTTCACTTTTTTTTTTTTTTTTGACCTGCCAGGTTGAGGAGGCGCAACTGTTTGGCTAGATGGAGAAACAGCTGGGTCAAGGAACCAAAGATGAGGAGGAGGCTGGAGGCTGAAACATATGAAGAACGAACGAAATAAAGAATGAGAAGAAGGACAAGGAGTGACACGATAGCCGCGTTCCAATATCTCAGGGGCTGCCCCAAAGAAGAGGGAGTCAAGCTGTTCTCCAAAGCGCCCGAAGGCAGGAGAAGAAGCAATGGATGGAAACTCACCAAGGAGAGAAGCAACCTGGAACTAAGGAGAAACTTCCTGACGGTGAGGACAATTAACCAGTGGAACTACCTGCCTCCAGAAGCTGTGAATGCTCCAACACTGGAAGTTTTTAAGAAGAGATTGGACAGCCATTTGTCTGAAATGGTATAGGGTTGGACTAGATGACCTCCAAGGTCCCTTCCAACTCTGTTATTCTGAGAACATTTAACTAGTGGAACTGCTTGCCTTTAGAAGTTGTGGGTGCTCCAACACTGGAAGTTTTTAAAGAAGAGATTGGACCACCATTTGTCTGAAATAGTATAGGGCTTCCTGCCTGAGCAAGGGGTTGGACTAGAAGACCTCCAAGGTCCCTTCCAACTCTTGTCATTCTGTTCTTCTGAAATGGAAACCTTACAACTGTTCGTGGCTTGCTCCCTTCCAGATGTGCCCTACTTCCTGACAACGAGAACAATCAGTCGGTGGAACGGCTTGCCTCCAGAAGTCGTGGGTGCTCCAACATTGGAGTTTTGTTTTTTTGTTTTTTAGGAGAGATGGGACAACCATTTCTCTGAAATGGTAGAGGGTCTTCTGCTCAAGCAGGGGGTTGGACTAGAAGACCTCCGAGGTCCCTTCCAACTCTTTTTTTTTCCCCTCTGCATTCAGCAGTTAGCTCTGTTCCTCAATGGCATGTCAGGACTTTTGGGGTGCAATCTGCTTCTCTTAGGGACGCGGTGGCTCAGTGGGTTAGGACGCTAAGCTTGTCGATCAGAAGGTCAGCAGTTTGGCGGGTCGAATCCCAAGTGCCGCGTAGCAGAGCGAGCGCCTGTTACTCGTCCCAGCTTCTGCCAACCTAGCAGTTCGAAAGCGCGTAAAAAAATGCAAGTAGAAAAACAGGGACCACTACGGTGGGAAGGGAACAGCGTTCCGTGCGCCTTTGGCGTCTAGTCATGCCGGCCACATGACCACGGAGACGTCCTCGGACAAGCGCTGGCTCTTCGGCTTTGAAACGGAGATGAGCACCGGCCCCTAGAGTCGGAAACGATGAGCACGCATGTGCGGGGGAACCTTTACCTTTACCTTTTTACTGCTTCTCTTTCCACTCGGTTCCCTCCTCCGCAACGGCACAGTGGCCAAATCCAGCAGCCAAGAGGGCAGCATGCCAGCAGCGCCAGCCTCCCTCTCCCTGCTTCTTCCCACCGCCCCCCCCCGTGGGGGATTCTGGGCGCAGAGGCAACGCGGCCGCTAATCCAGAGCTGCCGCGTGCAGAGAGTGGATAAAGAGCTGGCACCGGAGCGCCACTTGGCAGAGGTGCCCAGCAGAGCCGGCCTTGGGCAGAGGCACCAAAAATATGGGGAGGGAGATTTTGAACGACTGCTTTCCAGCTTGACCCCAAATTGGAATGCCAATAGAAACATCTGCATGAGGAAGACTCGGGAGTCTGAAAGAAACACCCTTTTTTTTTTGCATTGTAGGATAGAGGGATTCACTTCTAGAGTTCTTTTCCTTCCTCGCCGTTTTTTCTTCTTCATTTTTTCCCTCTTCTCCTCTTCCTCCTCCTTTCCTCTTCCTCCTTTCTCGTTATCCTCCTCCTCCTCCTCCTCCTCCTCCTCCTCCTCCTCCTCCTCCTCCTTTCCCTCTTCTTCTGCTCCTTGTTCTCTATTTCCTCCGTTCATCTTTTTCCTTTTTCTCATCTTAACAGAATTGGAAGGGTCCTTAGAGGTCTTCTAGTCCAGCCCTCTGCTCAGGCAGGAAACCCTATACCATTTTCAGACAAATGGCTGTCCAGTCTCTTCTTGAAAACCTCCAGGCATGGAGCACCCACAGCCTCTGGAAGGAAGTCGTTCCACTGATTAATTGTCCTCACTGTCAGGAAATTTCTCCTTAGCTCTAGGTTGGGTCTCTCTTTGATTAGTTTCCATCAATTGATTCCATCCATTCCATCCAGCTGGGACCAGAACGACTGTCATTAAGTGTTGAGACTCTAGAAAGAGTACAGAGAAGAGCAACAAAGATGATCAGGGGACTGGAGACCAAAACATATAAGGAACGGATGTTGGAATTGGGTATGTCTAGTTTAATGAAGAGAAGGACGAGGTGTGATAGGATAGCAGTCTTCCAGTATCTCAGGGGCTGCCCCAAAGAAGAGGGAGTCAAGCTATTCTCCAAAGCGCCC
>NC_138202.1:6983394-7008394 GCF_964194415.1 Vipera berus
TGGGTTCTGATGAGAGAGATTAAATTGCAGGAAGGCCGTGCCAAAATGTAGCAAAAAGCTACGGGCCTTGGCTTCCTTCTTTTGCCATCTCTTTCCCAACCACCACCCCCCCAGTGCAAGGGTCTTCAAACTTGGCCCTTTTGTGACTCGCGGACCTCAACTCCCAGGTCTGCCTGGCTGAGGAATTCTGGGAGTTGAAGTCCGCGAGTCACAAAAGGGCCACGTTTGAAGACCCCTGCCCTAGTGATCTTCTCTGCTCCCCAGTCTTATCAAGCCAGCACCCATAACTTTCCGCTGCTAAGCAAGCTGGTTGTTAAGTGAGTTTAGTCCCATTTTGTGACCTGGCTTGTCACAGTCATTAAGCAAATCGCTGCGGGTTGTTAAGGGGATCAGCCAGTCATTAAGCGAATCCTGCATCCTGCATTGAGTTTTGCTCATCAGAAGCCAGCTGGGAAGGTTGCAAAAGACAATCACGTGACCCCAGGACAGTGTTGGGGGCAATAAGCTGACTTTGTAAAAATGTTGCTGGGGGGGCCCCGAAAACCCTAATAAGCAGGCATATACATAGAATGGGTGTCCGACCCATCGCGACCCTATGGACAACGTTCCTCCAGGACCTCCTGTCCTCTACCATCTTCTGGAGTCCCTTTAAGCTCACGCCTCCTGCTTCAGTAACTCCATCCAGCCACCTCATTCTCTGTCGTCCCCTTCTTCTCTTGCCCTCAGCCTTTCCCAGCATGAGGCTCTTCTCCAGTGAGTCCTTCCTTCTCATTAGGTGGCCAAAGGATTTGAGTTTTAGCTTCAGGATCTGGCCTTCCAAAGAGCAGTCAGGGTTGATCTCCTCTAGGACTGACCGGTTTGATCGCCTTGCAGTCCAAGGGACTCGCAGGAGTCTTCTCCAGCACCATAGTTCAAAGGCTTCAATTCTTTGGCGCTCAGCCTTTCTTATGGTCCATCTTTCACTGCCATACATTGCAACTGGGAAGACCATAGCCTTGACTATACGCACTTTTGTTGACAGGGTGACATCTCTGATTTTTAGTGTGCTGTCTAGATTTTCCATGGGTTTCCTCCCCAGGAGCAAGCGTCTTTTAGAGTAGTAGACAACTAAATTCTTTCAGTACCACGGAGAGCTCCAGCCCTCTGTTCTTCACCCTCTTTCTCCTCTTGCTCCTGCTCAGTGACAAAACTTTTTAGCAAAGCTCTGGTGTGTTATATTCAATGAAATAAAAATGTAAGTGGTTCTACTCAACTGGGGTTGTGGTTCCTGTCTATATGCCCCACGACGCCAATAGATTGTGTCTTGGCCTCTCCTCTATTGGCTGTGCTTGCACAACACACAGTCACAGTATGAGGTTCATCCATCCCAGGGGTCTGGAATTAAATCAAAGTTATTTGCTAGAGATTGAAGATATTTGCAAACAATGTCACTCTTCTCTCTATTTTTTTTCTACTTTTTTTTTTAAAAAAGAGCATTTTCATGAAAAAGACTTTACTGGTGTTAACACCTACTGTGTTGGATATTGTTATTTTTTACATGATTGGAGAAATATTCTACAAATTCATCCAATGCGTTGAATTTTATTTTTAAGGTGGTAAATGTCCATAGACCCAACACGTGCAGACAAAAGCTCTTTTGGGGTATCCATGTGGCCGGCATGACTAGACGCCAAAGGCGCACGGAACACTGTTACTTTCCCACCGTTGTGGTCCCTATTTTTCTACTTGCATTTTTACGTGCTTTCGAACTGCTAGGTTAGCAGAAGCTGGGACAAGTAACAGGCGCTCACTCTGTTACACGGCACTTGGGATTTGACCCGCCAAACTGCCGACCATCTGATCGACAAGCTCAGCGTCCTAACCCACTGAGCCACCACGTCCCTTTTTCACAAGCTCTAGTGGCTGTCAAAACTGCCCTGTGTAGATCAAGAGCCTAATAAAGCTCAGGTCATCGATTCACATTCAAGCAAAGTCAACCCACATGTGGGTGCAACAAAGGAAGGGAAAAAAATTGCAGCACAAAGACACACAATCCAGGATTTTTCTTGCAATGCAGCCCCCCTTCATCTTTCTCCTCCTCACACATAGCATCTATTAAGTTGTCACGTTGGACATAAATGGCCTGATCTGGGTTTGGTGGTGACTTGCAACTGACCGAAGATCTGTCAACAGAGAGTCCTCCACTAACAATGGCTTGTTTCGTGACCGTTTGAAGTTACAGCAGCAATGGAAAAAGTGACTTGATCACCCCTTTCTCACCCTTACGACCGTGGCAGCATCCCCATGGTCATGGCTTGGCAACGGGTTCATATTTATGACGGTTGCAGCGTCCCGGGGTCACGCGATCCCCTTTTGGCGACTTTCTGACAAGCAAAAATCAAGGGGGAAGCCAGATTCGCTTGAACAACCATGCTACTAACTTAACAACTGCAGTGGTTCGCTTAACAACGGCGGCATGGAAGGTTGCAAAATGGGGCAAAACTGTCTTAACCAATGTTTCACCTAGCAACATCAATTTTGGGCTCAATGGTGGCCGTAAGTCGAGGACTCCATGTATACCTAACACAACCCCTGATCCAGCTTTGCAGGAATCCTGTGCTGGATGATATTATCACAATCCCAGGTAGTCCTTGAGCCCGTTGCTAAGCAAGACAGCTTGTAGGTGAATTTTGCTTCATTTTAAGACTTTATTTTGCCCCTAGAAATATAAAAGCTTTTTGGATTAAAATTTGGTGGAACATTCAAAAGATTTTTAAGAGAAAGATAAAGTTTTCTCTGCAATTGTTTCTATTGGGCATTGTTGTAGATTGTGATGTTAAAGAAACTAACTTGATGTTGAACATGATAACAGCAGCACGGTTACTGGTGGGACAATATTGGAAGAAGGATAGTTTGCCCACTATAGAAGAATGGGTGTTTAAAGTTTCGAATCTTGCAGAAATGTCTAAGATTTCTGCTTATTTGAAAGATCATTCACAGGAAAGATATATTTCAGTTTGGAGGAGATGGATAAATTATATTCAGAACAAATATGGGACTAAAAAGTTCCATTTAGCTTATGAGTAGATTTTAGTGGGATATTCTTATTAGCACGTTGTTTGTAGTTATATTAAAGGGGAGTTAAAGCACATTATGAATTTAGTTAATTGTATATTATGCATAATTTTTATTTAGAATATGATTATTGTAACTATAATCCTGTATTTAGCTCTGGGAAGTGGGGGGGGGAAGTGGGTGGGTTTGGGGTGGGAGGGATTTGGGGATATATTGTAAAATTTTGTTTTTGCAAAACTCTTTAATAAAAAAAAAAGACTTTATTTTGCCCCTGTTAAGTGCATTGCTTAGTTCCGTGGTGGCAAACCTATGGCACGCGTGCCACAGGTGGCACGCAGAGCCCTCTCTGTGGGCACGCGTGCCATCGCCCCAGTCCCAGGCCTTCAGCTGGGTTTTATAAAACCTTTTCGCTTTAGGCCTCCACCACCGTGTGCAAAAAAAAAAAAAAAAGGTTCAGTCAATCAATCAATTTCAACTTCTCCCAGGGGAAAAAAAGATCTCGGCACAGTTGGAATTGATTTATTGAACTTTTTAGTCCCACCCAGTCTGCCATTACCACCGCAGCCACGCCCACCCAATGGGCCACGCCCACCCAATGGGCCACGCCCATCCAGCAGCCAACGATATGTAAGTGGCGTTTGGGTTGCAGTTTGGGCACTCGGTCTCTAAAAGGTTCGCCATCACTGGCTTAGTTGCTAAGTGAATCAGGCACTCATTTAACAATGCGTCCCCCATTGATTTTGCTTGACGGAAGCCAAAGTTACAAAGGGTGATCACATGACTCCAGGACTCCATCCCGTCAGAGCCGGAGAAGCTTCTGGGAGGAAAAGTGAAATGTCTTGAAAGAAAAACAAGAAAGTCCAGTTGTCTCTTGAAAAAGCACCTTTGGGACAACCAGGACTTGGATGATGGAGAATCTCCATAGACAGGATAGCAGTATTCCAGTGTCTCAGGGGCTGCCCCAAAGAAGAAGGAGTCAAGCTATTCTCCAAAACGCCTGAAAGCAGGACAAGAAGCAACGGATGGAAACTAGTCAAGGAGAGAAGCAACCTGGAACTAAGGAGAAACTTCCTGACAGTGAGAACAATTAACCAGTGGAACAACCTGCCTCCAGAAGTTTGTGAAGGCTCCAACACTGGAAGTTTTTAAGAAGAGACTGGACAGCCATTTGTCTGAAATGGTATAGGGTTTCCTGCCTGAGCAGGGGGTTGGACTAGATGACCTCCAAGGTCCCTTCCAACTTTATTATTATTATTACTGTGGGCGCACTGGCACACATTAAAAATGAAATTGAAGGCTCCAACACTGGAAGTTTTTAAGAGACTGGACAGCCATTTGTCTGAAATGGTATAGGGTTTCCTGCCTGAGCAGGGGGTTGGACTAGATGACCTCCAAGGTCCCTTCCAACTTTATTATTATTATTACTGTGGGCGCACTGGCACACATTAAAAATGAAATTGTTACCTGCTCTCAAAAGTGTGCTCATGCACAACACACATGTTAACAGGCTATATACAAGGTTTCCTGCCTGAGCAGGTGGTTGGACTAGATGACCTCCAAGGTCCCTTCCATCATCATCATCATCATCATCATCATCATCATCATCATCATCATCATCATCATCATCAATACGAGCAAGTTGCCAAGTGCCCGATTTTGATCCCATGGCCACGAGGAGGCTGTAACCATCATTAATGTGACTTTTTTCCCATGTTCAGTTGTAACTTTGAATGGTCACTAAATGAAGGGGGGTAGGATTACAGGTAATCCTCAACTTACAACAGTTCACATAGTGACTGTTTGAAGTTACAATGGCACTGGGGGGAAAAAGTGAGTTATGACCCTTTTCCCCACTTATGACAATTGCAGCATCCCCAAGGTCACGTGGTCAAAATTCGGACGCTTGGCAACCGGCTCATATTTATGACGGTTTGCAGCGTCCCCGGGGTCATGTGATTCCCCTTTGGTGACCTTCCAACAAGCGAAATCCAGGGGGAAAACCACATTCGCTTAAGAACCCCGTTACTAGCTTAATAACTGCAGCAATTCACTTAATAACTGCAAAGTCGTAAAGCGGGGCAACAGTTGCCGCACCAATGTCTCACTTAGCAACCGAACTTTGGGGCTCAGCGGTGGTGGAGGACTTACGGCCACAATTGAGAAGGTTAATTGGACGCTCTCCAGTTAACGACAACCCACAATTGAGAGCGTTAACATGCATGGGCTACAAATTAAAACGGGCAATGTTCATTTGTAAGGTTTGTACCCAGGCCAAAAGGACCGTAGATTTTAAGATGGCTGGTCAAGCCAAAGTTGGATCCTGGGTGTCTTCTGAACATGCAATCCTGTTTTTCCAGAGCTCACCCACTTCCCCCCCCGAAAAGAACTTGGTTCACCTGCCAGCCTTGAGGTCTTAATTATTATTTTTTTTCTCTCAGCTGTCAATTCCCTTTTCTGTTCACTCCCCGCCTCTCTGCCTTCCGTGGCCTAATCTGATGGAGATAATATCCTAGCAAGCTTTGGTCTCTTGTGCACTGAAGTCTCAGCTATTCACCTCGTGTGATCCCCAGGCTGATAGGACAGAGCCCTATTTGCAGCCTGCATCCGACAACCCACCAAACAAAAAGGAAAGAGAGAGAGAGAGAGAGAGAGAAAATCTTATCCTATTATCGCTTCTCCCAGTAGACTCAATTTGTTTTCGAGAGATATGGCTTGGTGTGACAAGCAATCCAGATCTTGCTTCAGCAAAGCGACACTTTGCCCCCCGCCCCCCGCTAGGCAGCGATTTCTTGCCTGGAATTTTGCATCAACCTCACATTGTGTGGCTGTTGTCGCTGCCCCTGCTGTTCTCCCCTAGCAATCATCTGTGAGAGGCTTTCGTGCTGCCTGCAGACATTCAGATTCCCAGACAGTTAGCAAAAGACTGCAAAGCGTTGGACTTAGATCAGTGTTTGTCAACCCTGGGGACTTTAAGATGGGTGGACTTCAACTCCCAGAATTCCCCCAGCCAGCATGCTGGCTGGGCGAATTCTGGGAATTGAAGTCCACCCATCTTAAACTTCCTGAGGTTGGCTGGGAGAATTCTGGGAGTCAAAGTCCACCCATCTTAAACTTCCTGAGGCTGACTGGAGGAATTCTGGGAGTCGAAGTCCACCCATCTTAAACTTCCTGAGGCTGACTGGAAGAATTCTGGGAGTCGAAGTCCACCCATCTTAAATTTCCTGAGGTTGACTGGGGGAATTCTGGGAGTCGAAGTCCACCCATCTTAAATTTCCTGAGGTTGGCTGGGGGAATTCTGGGAGTCGAAGTCCACCCATCTTAAACTTCCTGAGGCTGACTGGAGGAATTCTGGGAGTCGAAGTCCACCCATCTTAAACTTCCTGAGGCTGACTGGAGAAATTCTGGGAGTCGAAGTCCACCCATCTTAAACTTCCTGAGGCTGACTGGAGGAATTCTGGGAGTCAAACTCCACCCATCTTAAAGTTCCCGAGGCTGACTGGAGGAATTCTGGGAGTCAAACTCCACCCATCTTAAACTTCCTGAGGTTGGCTAGGGGAATTCTGGGAGTTGAAGTCCACCCATCGTAAACTTCCTGAGGCTGACTGAAGGAATTCTGGGAGTCAAAGTCCACCCATCTTAAACTTCCTGAGATTGAAAAACACTGGACTATAGGTAGTCCTCGACTTACAACCATTGGTTTACTGGCCATTCAAACTTACAACATTGAAAAAAGTGACTTTCAGCTGGTCCTCGCATTTCCGACCATTGCAGCATGTGATCAGAATTCGGGTACTTGGCAACTGATTGCAGCATCCAGGGGTCATGTGATCACCACTTGCGACCTTTCCAACTGACTTCCTGCTAGCCAAGTCAGTGCGGGAAGACAGCTTTTTTTTAATGACCACATGATTCACTTAACAACTGCACTGATTCGCTTGCCAACTGTGGCAAAAAGGCCGTAAAATTTGTCAGATGTCACTTAGCAACCACCTTGCTTAGCAATGGAAATTCTGACCCCAGTTGTGGTCGTAAATTGAAGATTACCTGTAGATGATTCTTTGTGAGTCCCTTCCAGCTGCAGAACCCTGATAGATTCAGAATGATAGTGTTGTTGAAGGAAAAGTCTTCATTGTGGTTCAGTCCAAGCTGGGAATAAACAACATGGCGACTGCTTTGATAAACTGCGAAGTTTGCAGTTTATTGAAGAGGAGAGCCAGACAGAAAGATGGCTCTGGAAGGAAAAAAAAGTGACCACATGTAGGGAGTGGGTTTTTATACCATCTGGAGCAGGGGTGTCAAACTCAATTTCATTGAGGGCCGCATCAGCATTGCGGTTGCCCTCAAGGGGCCGGGTGGGTATGGCCAGGGTGGGCATGGCCTACTGGGTGGGCATGGCTAAAGTGCATATGGCCTACTGGGTGGGCATGGCCAACTCTACATCGTTCACATCAAGGGTGCCTATGGGGGCCTGGGCAGGAGTGGGACAGATCTGAGGGTTTCTGGCAGAAGGAGGGTCTCTGGGCCAGAGCCAATGCAGTGGGGGCCGTTCCCTCACTGTTTCCAGGATGGCTTCGCGGACCGCATGAAACCACTTCACGGGCCGGATCTGGCCCCCGGGCCTTGTGTTTGACATGTCTGGTCTGGAGTCTTTTGTTTGGAGTTGTTTCCTGTTCCTGTTTGAGGTGTCAGAATCCATTTATATCACATTCATAAATGTATGTTTAAAACATTATCCCCCCCCCATGGATTCTGCCATCTCCCGAGGAAGGAGGAGCGGATGTGGATTCAACCTGCCTTAGGTAATTTCAAAGGCCAAGGGAAACCTTTTGAACTGGGGGGAACAAAGGGGAGAGTTAGGGAAGGAGGCATCTGGCCCGTGTCTCCATTTGAATCTGTAAAGGAAGAAGGCAATAACCGTAAAAGATCCAGAGATCCCTTTTTCCCACGAAAGGGATGACATGAAGTAGAAGGATGGGGGCTGACCAAATGGGGTTGAGGGAAGGGGGGGTGGAACTGGGTACCCTTTATAAAATTTCAATTTGTAAAACAATACTAAGTCCTGTCTTGTATTCCCACAACCAAGCATGTCCTAGTAAAGATTCCTTTTGGACTAGAACTGACTCCAAGAGTTTTTGTCTTCCTAAGACGTGGATTGGGGTGGGTCCTGACAGTATTTCCTGTGTCATGTATTTTGACCCGTGTCCCTTTGGCATCTGTGGGTTAATTCTATTATGTTTCCTGTCCTTAGAATTTGGGTGCAGTATGTAGGTTTTAGGTGCCTTTGTCTTCTTAATCTTCTAGCTGGAGGTCTCCAACCTTCCTGAATGGATGATCACATCTGCATTTCTACAGAGCTGGTTTCTGCTTGGGGGAGGGAGACTTGGGGCTCTTAAGAAAACTGGGCATGCTTTTCTGCCTCTTTAAGATCCTTTGAGGAAATATATTTTTCTGCCCTTTTAATATTTCCTTCTCTTGGGGGGGGGGGGGCTGACTTCCCACAGTGTTAACAAATACAATATGAAGTAACACTCAATAGGGCCACATTGATGGCTTCAGAATAACAGAATTGGAAGGGGCCTTGGAGGTCTTCTAGTCCAACCCCATGCTCAAGCAGGAAACACTCTACCATTCCAGACAAATTGCTGTCCAGTCTCTCCTTAAAAACCTCCAATGTTGGAGCACCCACAGCTCCTGGAGGCAAGTTGTTCCACTAGTTGTTCTGACTGTCAGGAAATTTCTCCTTAGTTCCAGGTTGCTTCTCTCCTTGATGAGTTTCCATCCGTTGCTTCTTGTCCTGCCTTCAGGTGCTTTGGAGAATAGCTTGACTCCCTCTTCTTTGGGACAACCCCTGAGATACTGGAAGACTGCTGTCCATGTCACCCCCAGTCCTTCTTTTCATGAAACTAGACATGCCCATTTCCTGCAACCATTATTCATATGTTTTGCCCCCCAGCCCTTTAATCACCTTTGTTGCTCGCCACTCTTTCTGAAGTCTCTACATCAAGGTGGTCTTCAAACTTGGCCCTTTTATGACTTGTGGACTTCAACTCCCAGGATTCCTCAGCCAGCATGCCTGGCTGAAGAATCCTGGGAGTTGAAGTCCACAAGTTATAAAAGGGCCAAGTTTGCTTTCCAACTTCTTTGTGTCAGGGTGACCAAAACTGGATGCAATGTTCCAAAGACAGTCTTCAGAAAAGATGCTTCAGATATGTCTATATCTATGCGGAAGGGTTGTTTGGATATATTTGCCACCTCGAGCTGTTTGTAAGAATACGAAAGGCAGGATGCAAAGAAATAGATAAAAACAAAGATCAGAATCAGATAAGCAATGGTTCCCCTTATACGCTTTTCTGCAAGCAAAGGCCTTTGAAAGAGATGGGTGGACGGAATATTAATGCTTTTGAATATCAGTGTCAGAGAAGAAGACACCTCGGTGGTATTTTTCAAACTCGGCAACTTCAAGGTGCTGGCTGGGGAATTCTGGGGGTTGAAATCCACCTTTTTTAAAAGTTGCCGGGTTTTCTCCAGAGAATACTCTGGACAGCCAAGAAAAGAAAACGATGGATCAACAAACGAATCAGCCCAGAGTTCTCCCTTGAGACCCCCATAACCTACCTCAAATTATCCTGTGTTTTGACACATTATGAGAAGACCCAGCTCTCTGGAGAAGACTCTCATGCTGGGAAAAGTGGAAGGAAAGAAATGAAGAGGACTAGCAACATGATGGATGGACTCAGTGCCTCCCTTGGGAAGGGAATCTGGCACAATGTTTCTGAACCTTGGCAGTTTTAAGCTGTGCGGGCTTCATCTTCCAGAATTCCCTAGCGAGCAATGCTGGCTGGGGGATTCTGGGAGTTGAAGTCCACACAGCTTAAAGTTTCCAAGGTTGAGAAACCCCTGTTGGCTGGGGGATTCTGGGAGTTGAAGTCCACACCGCTTAAAGCTGCCAAGGTTGAAAAACCCCTGTTGGCTGGGGGATTCTGGGAGTTGAAGTCCTCACAGCTTTAAAGCTGCCAAGGTTGAGAAACCCCTGTTGGCTGGGGGATTCTGGGAGTTGAAGTCCACACCGCTTAAAGCTGCCAAGGTTGAGAAACCCCTGTTGGCTGGGGGATTCTGGGAGTTGAAGTCCACACCGCTTAAAGCTGCCAAGGTTGAGAAACCCCTGTTGGCTGGGGGATTCTGGGAGTTGAAGTCCACAAGTCTTAAAGTGGCCAAGGTTGAGGACCTCTGCTATATACAGTTTCTTCCAGTTTCTTCCACTTTCGGGCACTTAACATGAATGCCAAAATGGGAGCTGCAATCCAGATGTTGTGCAGCCAGAAGCCTGTGTTTTGTTTGGCATAGGAAGATGTCCACTCGTGAAGATCCAAAGGTCCAGATTGTAACATTTACCCAAAATGACGCAAAGCATAGAAACACGTTGGGAGATAGATTAGAATCCAGACAGCGAACAGGCAGACTGATGCTGTTCCAGGGACTTGTTTTCGTGCAACTGCCAGAGTTTCAACTTCTTCAGAAATGGTTGGAAAATGATCAAAGAGAGAAGCAACCTGGAATTAAGGAGAAACTTCCTGACAGTGAGGACAATCAACCAGTGGAACAGCTTTGACTCCAGAAATCGTGGGCGCTCCATCAATGGAGGTTTTTAAGAGGAGACTAGACAGTCACCTGTCTGAGACGGTATAGGTTCTCCTGCTTGAGCAGGGGGCTGGACTAGAAGACCTCCAAGGTCCCTTCCAGCTCAATTCTATTCTGGTATTCTGGTAAATAGCTTGAGAAGACTCATTCATGTGGTGGGTCTTATTTTAAGGACCCCAGGAGGAGCCCAATCTTCTGAATGCCGAGTCTATCACCTAAAGTGTTAGCTCTTTCCCCCAGCTTGGTGTCATCTGCAAATTTGATAGAATAAGAGAAACCCCGGAGGTCTTCTAGACCAACCCCCTGATCAGAGCAAGAGACCTGGCTTATACCATCCCAGAATAACAGAGTTGGAAGGGGCTTTGGAGGTCATCTAGTCCAACCTCCTGCTAAGCTGGAAACCCTATCCTATTTCAGACAAATGGTTGTCCAATCTCCTCTTAAAAACTTCCAGTGTTGGAATATTCACACCTTCTGGAGGCAGGTTGTTCCACTGATTAATTGTTCTAACTGTCAGGAAATTCCTCCTTAGTTCTAGGTTGCTTCTCTCCTTGATTAGTTTCCATCCGTTGCTTCTTGTCCTGCCTTCAGGCGCTTTGGAGAAAAGGTGGACCCTCCCCCTCTTCTCTGTGCAGCCCCACAAATATTGGAAGGTTGCTATCATGTTACCCCTAGTCCTTCTTTTCATTAGTTATTAGACATACCCAATTCCTGCCCGTTCTTCATATGTTTTAGGTGATGGTGAATTCTAGTTCTTCCTTAGCCATGAAAACCAGCTGGGTGACTTTGGGCCAATCACCAGGAGACAGTGAGTTCTAGTCCGGCCTTAAGCATCAATGTCAGCTGGGTAGCTTTGGGCCAATCACCAGGAGACTATGAGTTCTAGTCCCACGTTAGGTATGAAAACTGGCTGGATATTGCTGGACCAGTCCCTCTCTCTCAGCCCAGCTCACCTCACAGGGTTGTTTTTTGTGGGGGAAACAGGAGGAGGAAGCCGTATTAGGCATGTTGGACACCTCACGATTTTTGTTTCTTTGTTTGTTTTATAAAAAAAATAATGAAGGCAGGATAAAAAGTCATAAATAAAATAAACCCCCGACGCAGATTCAACTGCCTGCCCTGCCAGGTCATCTCATTCCGGCCAGTCCATCTGGCCCAGATTATCGCAGTGACCATTTGCTTACTAAGCCAGAGGCCTTCCGTGACCCCTGCCCTTTTCTCCTGCTTTCAGCCAGGCAAGATTAAACTCCAGATGTCTGGTGGAGACAATAAACAAGGTGATAAATTTGCATGGCAGCTGGGAGTTATTTGCCGAGGGGCCTTCAGCTGCCTTTAGAACATAGAATAATAGAGTTGAGGTCTTCTAGAATCTACTCCAACCCACTGTTCAAGTAGGAGACCCTCTATCTGATTTCAGACAAATGATTGTCCAATCTCTTTTGGAAAACCTCCAGTGATGGAGCACCCACAACTTCTGGAGGCAGGTTGTTCCACTGGTGAATTGTTCTCACTGTCAGGAAGTTTCTCCTTAGTTCTAGGTTGCTTCTCTCCTTGGTTAGTTTCCATCCGTTGCTTCTTGTCCTGCCTTCAGGTGCTTTGAAAAATAATTTGACCCCCCACCCCTCCCCTCATCCTTGTAGGAGCCCCTCAAATATTGGATGACTGTCATGTCACCCCTAGTCCCTCTTGTCATTGAACTAGACCCGTGGTGGTGGACCTATGGCATGCGTGTGCCCACAGCCCTCTCTGTGGGCACACGTGCCGTCTCCCCAGTCCCAGACCTTCAGCTGGGTTTCTTAAAACCTTTTCGCTTAAGGCCTCCGCCACCGTGTGCAAAAAAAAAGTTCAATCAATTAATCAATCAATTTCTTTTTTTTATTATTAAAAAGTTTTACAAATACATTATAAACATAAGACCCACCCCTCCCCCACCCCCACCCAATTTCCCCTCCCTCCCCCTCCCCCCCCCGACTTCCCAGAGCGTAATACAGGGTATTAACCCTAACAATCTTAAACTATAATATGCTAACTAACTATAATAACACTTTAAATCCTATCGAACTTTAACTCTCCTTAAAAATAACTAAATAATAATAAATCTTATAAATCTACTACTTATTCAAATGCTAAATGAAACTTTTTGGTCCCATATTTATTCTGAATAAAATCAATCCATCTTCTCCATTCCAAGATGTATCTTTGTTGCGAATGGTCTTTCAAATATGCTGAAATTTTTGCCATTTCTGCCAGGTTCGAAACTTTTAAAGGCCATTCTTCTATAGTAGGCAAATCCTCCTTCTTCCAATATTGCGCTACCAAAAGTCTTGCTGCCGTTATTAAATACAGCATCAATTTAGTTTCTATAGCAGTACAGTCTATAGTAATACCCAGCAAAAATAATTCTGGAGAAAACGTTATCTTTTTCTTAAATATCTTCTGCATATTCCACCAAATTTTAATCCAAAAAGCTTTTAACTTTTTTACAAGTCCACCATATATGATAATACGTTGCATCATCACAACCAAGAGCCTTGGTGGAGCAGTGGGCTAATGCCTCCTTAAGTAACACCAGCTGCCTGCAATTAGTGCAGGTTCGCATCCCACCAGGCCCAAGGTTGACTCAGCCTTCCATCCTTCCCAGGTAGGTAAAATGAGGACCCAGATTGTTGGGGGGCAATTAAGCTGACTTTGTAATAATGCCGCTTGGGGTGTGTGTGAAAGCCCTAATAAAGCAGGCATATACATAGAATGAAGGCTACTGCTAAGCTTGTAAGCCGCCCTGAGTCTTCGGAGAAGGGCGGGATATAAATGGAATTAAAAAAAACAAAACACACCTCCGGCATTTAGGCTGATAATTTGGATACATACATGCCAATTTCTTAGGATCTAAATGCCACCTATAAAACATTTTATAACAATTCTCTCTTAAATTTTGTGCCTGTGTAAATTTTACCTTTCTGACCCAGATTGTTTCCCCCAAAAAGTATCCATCGCTATTGAATCAATCAATCAATTTCAACTTCTCGGGGGGGGGGGGAACAGAAACTCGCAAAGTTGGAATTGATTGATTGAACTTTTTAGTCCCAACCAGTCTGCCGTTATCACCGCAGCCACGCCCACCCAACGGGCCACGCCCACCCAACGGGCCACGCCCACCCAGCAGCCAACGATACCTAAGTGGGGTTTGGGTTGCAGTTTGGGCACTCGGTCTCTAAAAGGTCCGCCATCACTGCCCTAGTCATTTTCGTTGCTCTTCTCTGCACTGCTGCAGGAAGGGCCAGTTGGAAGGGGGCCTGGTCTCCCCCGCCCCCATGGCTGAAAAGGCCCCATGGCTCCTGTATGGGGAGGTTCCCCCCCCCCAGAAACGTATTCACACATTCAGCCACTTCCAGGGAAACGGAAAGAGAGACAGCATCCAGATGTGGCAGAGCGGAGGGACGGGGGGGGGTGCTTCATGCTCCGCCCCTTCCAGTCTGGCTCCGCTGTTTTTCTCTCTTGCCCCGCCTCCTTCATGCCGGGCCCACCTCTTTCCATCTTACCCCTCCCCTTTTCTGTCTTGCTCCGCCTGTTTTTTCCTCTTTTGACTCACCACCTGCTCTGTCACTCTCCTACCTTTTCCTTGTCTTGCCCCTCCCCTTTACTCTTGCCCCTCCCCTTTTCTATCCTGCTCCACTACTTTTCTCTCTTGCCCTGACTCTTTTTATGCCAGACCCGCCTCTTTTTGACTTACCCCTCCCCTTTTCTATCTTGCTCCGCCTCTTTTTTCCTCTCCTGACTCAACACCTGCTCTGTCATTCTCCTGCCTTTTCCCCATCTTGCCCCTCCCGTTTTCTCTTGCCCCTCCTTCTTTTGTGTCAGCTCCGCCCCTTTCTGTCTTACCCCTCCCCTCTCCTGCCTTGCCCCGCCTCCTTTTCTTTGTCTCCATCTATGCTCTCATAATTCACCTCTTTCTGTCTTGCAGTTGCAGAATTGAGCAATGAACTCGTAGTTCAGGCGATTCGCAATGTCCGACAGTCACACGAATGCAATATATGAGATTTTCGGCTGGAAATGATTGTTTACTTCCTGTTTCCAGCAAAAGCACCCATTGGGGGCAACGGGCTCCCTTAACAACTGCGGCGTTTGCTTAACGACCACTGCAAAAAATGTCACAAAATTGGATTGATCATCTGATGAGCTGCTTAATGACCAGCCCTGCTTAATGACCAATGGTTTAGTGACCATTCAAGATTACAACAGCACTGAAAAAAGTGACTTATGACCATTTTGCACAATTACGACCACTGGAGCATCCCCATGGTCACGTGATCAAAATTCAGGCATTGGACAAGTGACTCATATTTATGACAGTTGCAACATTTCAGGGGTCACGTGATCCCCTTTTGCAACCTTCTGGCAAGCAAGGTCAATGGGGAAGCCCGATTCACTTAATAACCGTGCAATTCACTTATCAATTGCGGTGATTCAGTTAACAACTGTGACAAGAAAGGTCGTAAAATGAGACAAAATTTGGTTAACAAATGTCTCACTTAATGACTGAAATTTTGGGGGCAATTGAGGCCATAAGTCGAGAAATACCTGTAAATAGGTTGTAAAATTGGGCGCAACTCTCTTAACCACCACCTTGCTTAGCAAGGCAACCTCTAGTCCAAGGGTCTTGAAACTTGTCCCTTTTATGACTTGTGCACTTCAACTTCCAGAATTCCTCAGAATATTCTGTTCTGTTCTGTTCTGTTCTGTTCTGTTCTGTTCTGTTCTGTTCTGTTCTGTTCTATTCTGTTCTATTCTATTCGATACGATATGATTCAATTCTCAATAAAGATTCTATTCTATATTCTATTCTATTTGATTCGATTCTCGATAAAGATTCTATTCTATTCTATTCTATTCTATTCTATTCTATTCTCTATTCTCTTCTCTTCTCTTCTCTTCTCTTCTCTTCTCTTCTCTTCTCTTCTCTTCTCTTCTCTATTCTATTGTATCCTATTCTCTATTCTATTCTATTCTATTCTATTCTCTATTCTCTGTTCTGTTCTATTCTATTCCTATTCTATTCTCTCTATTCTCTATTGTTTATTCTGTTCTGTTCTATTCTATTCTATTCTATTCTATTCTATTCTATTCTATTCTATTCTATTCTATTCTATTCTATTCTATTCTATTCTATTCTATTCTATTCTATATTGTTTATTCTATTCTATTCTATTCTATTCTATTCTATTCTATTCTATTCTATTCTATTCTATTCTATTCTATTCTATTCTATTCTATTCTATTCTATTCTATTCTATTCTTTTTCGGTCACCTTCTAAAACCTGATCAGGCTTAAAGGACAGATTGCCGCATGATCAGGGACTTGCCACAAAAACTTTCTTTGTCCGCCTTGGTGAAGAGGCTGGGTCCGTCCTTCTGAATCCTCCAGCGGGGCTGAGAGATTCCCAGCCTGAGACATAAAATATTCAAAATTGGTATTTGCCAGCTGTTGTTTATGGTTCCAGGGGTGCCGCTGCATGGCTGCCATTCCAGAGCCGGTGTCCTTGTTCAAAGGACTTGCAGAAGAAGTTTAAAAAAAAACTGTTTGAGAAAGTTTAAGCTCTGGGGCGAAGGAGCACAATTGCTTCCCCCAGAAAGAAAAGAAAGACAAAAGAAAAGAAGGAGAATAAAATAGGAAAAAAAACAACTAAGCCAACAATTTGAGCTAAAAAATTCTGCTTTGTTTCCCCCCCCCCTACTGTTTTCATCCTTTTGGATAAAAGCTATATTTTCTCATTCAATGTCTTTCAAAGGGGGAGAAAAGGGGTTTTCAGAATGGGGGGGGATGCTTTGCACTGACTTACAGGCACGTTGTTTATGACCACAACTGAGCCGAACATTTATGCTGTTAAATGAAAAATTTGTCAAGCGAACGTTGTCCCGTTTTACGACCTTTCTTGCCACAGTCGTTAAGTGAATCGCCGCACTCGTTAAATTAGTAACACCATTGTTAAGTGAAACTGGCTTCCCCCATTGACTTTGCTTATCGTGAGGTCGCTAAAGGGGATCACGTGATCCCGGGACACTTTGCCTGTCATAATTAGGAGTCAGTTGCCAAGTGTCCGAATTTTGATCACATGACTGCGGGGATGCTGCGAGGGTCCTAAGTGTGAAAAATGCTCGTAAGTCACCTTTTTCAGTGCTGTTGTAACTTGTAACGGTCAGTAAACAAATTGTTGTAAGTCGAGGACTGCTTGTATAATCCTCTCCCTGTTTCCCTACAGCCTGCTTAGCTTAGTAAGACATGCAGGAGACTCAAAATGTATTTGTTTGTGTATTAGATTTTTATCCCGCCTTTATTACTCAAGGTGGTGAGTTTAAATAATACGCCTTCCTTCTCCCCTTTTCTCCAAAACAACAACCCAGTGAGGTGGGTTCAGCTGAGAGAGAGATAGAGAGTCTGGCCCAAAGTCCCTTGGTTGGTTTTCATGCCTGAAGTGGGACTAGAATTCCCAGTCTCCTAGTGATTGAGCCAAAATCACCCAGCCAGCTTTTGTCCCTAAGGTGGGACTAGAAGTCCCAGTCTCCTGCTGATTGGACAAAGTCACCCAGCTGGTTTTGTGTCTAAGGCAGGACGTAGAACTCCCATTTTCCTGGCGATCAACCCAAAGTCAGACAGGCACCTTTTGTGTCAAAAGTGGGACTAGAACTCACAGCCCCCCACTCATTGTATCAAAGTCACCTAGCTGGTTTCATGTCTAAGGTGGGACTGGAACTCCCAGCCTCCTGGTGTTTGTCCCAAAGTCACCCAGCCGGCTTTCATTCCTAAGACAGAACTAGAACTCCCAGTCTCCTGGTGATTGGCTCAAAGTCACCCAACCAACTTTCATACCTAAGGCAGGACTAGAACTCACCGTCTCCTGGGGATTGGCTCAAAGTCACCCAACCAACTTTCATGCCTAAGGCAGGACTAGAACTCACCATCTCCTGGGGATTGGCTCAAAGTCACCCAACCAACTTTCATGCCTAAGGCAGGACTAGAACTCACCGTCTCCTGGGGATTGGCTCAAAGTCACCCAACCAACTTTCATGCCTAAGACAGGACTAGAACTCACAGTCTCCTGGTGACTGGCCCAAAGTCATCCAGCCAGCTTTCATTCCTAAGGCAGAACTAGAACTCCCAGTTCTCCCGTTTTCTAGTGCGGTGCCTTAACCACTAGCCCAAACTGACTCCTCACTAAAGCTCCGTTTTAACACCCTGCCTCCTCACAATGCCATATGCAGGCAGAGACTGTGTTGGAAGTCTCAAATATACAGATGCTCCTTGACTTAGGAGCTCAATTGAGCCCATAATTGGGGCAGTGGGTTCGACTAGAAGACCTCCTTCTAGATTCCTTCCTTCCTTTCTTTCCTCCTTCCTCCCTCTCTTCCTTCCTTCCATCCTCTCTCCCACTCCTCTCCTCCTTCCCTCCATCCCACTCTTTTTGCTTCCCTACTACCCCTCCTCCTTCCTTCCATCCTTCCATCCTCTCTCCCACTCCTCCTTCCCTTCCCTCCATCCCACTCTTTTTGCTTCCCTACTACCCCCCTCCTTCCTTCCATCCTTCCATCCTTCCATCCATCCATCCATCCATCCTCTCCTACTCCTCCTTCCTTCTTTCCTTCCCTCCTCTCTCCCACTCCTCCTTCCCTTCCCTCCCTCCCACTGTTTTTCCCTTCCCTCCCTCCCTCCCTCCCTCCCTCCCTCCCTTCTTTCCCCTTCTCCTGGTTGGGGAATTCTGGGAGTTGAAGTCTACACATCTTAAAGTTGCTAAGGTTGAGAAACACTGCAGTGGAATAATGTTGACTGAGGAGTGCTGAGAATGGGTACTTTTAAAGCATTTTTATTTTGTAACTGGCGCATGTGTAGCTTTTTAACAAAAATCGTTGGATGATGATTGCTGCTATAAACAACATTTTAATCAGCACCTAGTTTGCCATTTTAGAGTTAGATTAGATGATAGATAGATGATAGAATAATTAGATAGGTGATAGAATAGAATAGAATAGAACAGAACAGAACAGAACAGAACAGAACAGAACAGAACAGAACAGAACAGAATAGAATAGAATAGAATAGAATAGAATAGAATAGAATAGAATAGAGCTGGAGAACCTGTACCATCTCAGACAGGTGAATATCCAGTCTCCTCTTAAAAATCTCCGGTGATGGAGCGCCCACAATTTCTGGTGGCAAGCTGTTCCACTGGTTGATTGTCCTCACTGTCAGGAAGTTTCTCCTTAATTCCAGGTTGCTTCTCTCTTTGATCAGTTTCCAACCTCTGGTGCTCTGGTGAACAACCTGGCCCCTCTCTGCCTTGTGGCACCCCCTGAGATACTGGAACACGGCTATCATGTCTCCCCTGTTTCTTCCCGCAGCCGTTCTTCGTACGTTTTAGCCTCCAGGCCTTTAATCATCTTAGTTGTTCTTCTCTGAATTTTTTCCAAACTCTCAACATTTTTTTTTTGTGATATGGTGACTGCAGTATTCGTGGTCTCACTAGGGTTTTATAAAGCGGTAATATTACTTCGTGTGATCTCGATTCTATGCCTCTGTTTATACAGCCCAGGATTGCATTAGCTTTTTTGGTTGCTGCTCACCACCGCTGGCTCATAGTCAAGTGATTGTCCACTAGGACTCCATGGTCCCTCTCACAGTTACTGTTTTTGAGTCAAGTCTCGCCCAGTCTGTATCTGTGCCTTTGGTTTCTCCTGCCTAAATGTGAAACTTCGTTTTTCTCCACCCTGAAACTCATTTTGTTGGTTAGAGCCCATTCAAGTTGATCAAGATCTTTTTGGATCCTGAATTTGTCTTCTGGGGTGTTGGCTACTCCTGCCAGTTTGGTGTCATCTGCAAATTTGATGAGTTCCCTTTTTATTCTCTCATCTGAGTCATTGATTTATTTTATTTTTTTTTAATTTTTATTACATTTATATCCCGCCCTTCTCCGAAGACTCAGGGCGGCTTACAAGCTTAGCAGTAGCCTTCATTCTATGTATATGCCTGCTTGTTAGGGCTTTCACACACACCCCAAGCGGCATTATTACAAAGTCAGCTTAATTGCCCCCAACAATCTGGGTCCTCATTTTACCTACCTCGGAAGGATGGAAGGCTGAGTCAACCTTGAGCCTGGTGGGACTCGAACCTGCACTAATTGCAGGCAGCTGGTGTTACTTAAGGAGGCATTAGCCCTCTGCTCCACCAAGGCTCCTTAATGAAGCCTTAATTGATGAAGATGTTGAAGAGTCCTGGACCTAAGACGGAGCCTTGTGGTGCCCCACTGCTTACTTCTCTCCATGTGTATGTAGTGCCATTGAGGACTACTCATTGAGTACAGTTTGTTAGCCACCTGCAGATCCATCTGGTGGTGATGTTGTCTATCCCACCTTTTACTAGTTTACCAAGGAGTAGGTTGTGGTCTATCTTGTCAAATGCCTTACTGAAATCTAAGTATATTACGTCATCTGCGTTTCGCTGGTCTACTAGTTTAGTCACTTTATCGAAGAACGAGATGAGATTGGTTTGGCATGATCTGTTTTTAACAAACCCGTGCTGGCTACTAGTTATGACTTTGTTTGCTTCTAGTTGTTTGCAGATCTGTTTTTTGATTATCTTTTCCAGGATCTTTCCAGATATTGATGTTAAACTGATTGGTCTGTAGTTTCCTATAGTTTTTTTTTCCTCCTTCCTTTCTTAAAGATGGGGACCACGTCAGCCCTTTTCCAGTCCTCTGGTACTTCCCCGGTGCTGTACGATTTATGAAAGATGTGGTGCAACGGTTCTGACATAACATCTGCCATCTCCTTCAGAACTCTGGGATATAGCCTGTCAGGTCCCAGTGATTTATATTTGTCAAGGTTGGATAGGTGTTCCCTTACCATTTTCTTGCTTATTTTAATTTTTGTTTCTAGTATGTCTTTTGCAGTGGGTTGTGTTTTTTTTGTATGTTGGGCTATAGTTTCTTTTTGTGTGAAGATAGATAGATAGATAGATAGATAGATAGATAGATAGATAGATAGATAGATAGATAGATGATAGACAGACAGACAGACAGACAGATAGACAGACAGACAGATAGACATAGATGGATACAGACAGATGATAGGTAGGATAGATAGATAGATAGATAGATAGATAGATAGATAGATAGATAGATAGATAGATAGATAGATAGATAGATAGATAGATAGATAGATAGATAGATTTAGATAGATGATACTATAGATAGATACAGACAGATGATAGATAGATAATAGATAGATAATAGACAGACAGATAGACAGACAGACAGACAGGTAGATAGATAGATGAAAGGCAGATGACAGACAGGTAGAATAGATAGCTGGAGATACAGAGAGCTAGATAGCTAGAGATAGATAGATAGATAGATAGATAGATAGATAGATAGATAGATAGATAGATAGATATTTTTGTAACTTGCTCATCTTCACTTGCTCATCTTTTATGCCTCCTCTGCACCCATCTAAAGCTCCTACCTCTTCTTTTAAAATCTCACTTTTTACCTACACTTACAATTTCTAATTCAGATAGAATTTTATGTCTTCTAGCAAAACCCTCCTGCCTTCGAGACGCATATCCTGAAGGATGCAGTGCATCGCTGAATATCTCATGCGGACATGCGCTCAGATCTCCGTCTTCCCCTTCTGTTCTCCACCCCACTTCTCTACCTGGGCTCCCCCTATGAGTGATTCATCATGGTTAAACTGTCATGGTTCCGACAGATGAAACCCTTCCAAGAACTTTGAGGCGTTGCTTACCTTAAAGAATCTTTATTTGAGTAGCATGGCATCGGCACTAACATAGTCGAAGCCAAAATCTGAGTTCCCCTCCCCTGAGCACATAGTATCAAAGCACAGTTCCCTCCTCCAGTTAACAGTCATAAATCACATTCCCCAATTAGTTTGAAGCGTGGGCTTCCTCTCCAGCTCTCCAGCCCGCCAATTCCTTATCATCTCTTATTTCAATAACCTTGGCTCTCACACTAACTCCAGTGTTATTATGTCTAGCTAGTCTATCAGGTACATCCCCCCCACCCCCCAGCATCATCTAACTCTAAAAGCAAAAAGGAGAAAATGGCTGCATCTCCATCTGTTGTCAATGCAGAAACATCCAATGTTAGCAGCATTGACATCAACCTCATGGTTTGGGCAGAAGCTGCAAGGGCCTTTGAGAACGGGACCACCTCCTCTTAGGAAATGAGGGGAAGGGTCTGCAGAAGCCTGAGAGGTATGGAGAGGGGTGAAGGTGAAGGTGAGGAAGACGATGCCGGCTCTTGAGGACAGGTCTTCTAAGGACAGGCTGGAGGAATTTGGAATGTACAATCTGGAGTACAGGTAGTCCTCGACTTAGGACCACAATGGAGCCCCAGATTTCTGTTGCTTAGTGAGGCAATTGTTAAGTGAATTTTGCCCCATTGTACGACTTTTCTTGCCACGGTTATTAAGCAAATCACTGCAGTTGTTAAGTTAGTAATTGTTGTGATTCCTTGCCAGCCAGTGGATCTGGCAGCTGAGTCTGAGGAGTCAGATGAGGAGGAGGAGGAGGGGCCTGGAGTGACATCAGAGTCAGAGGAAGGCTCTGAGGAGCTCCAAGACTTACAGTCAGACGAGGACCCTGGCCCCTCTACTCGCGCTCAGGCTGAGACACAGCTGTGCTGGGAGCCTGAGTCGGACAGTGGTGAAGCACAGCTGGGACATACCCAGGATGCACGAAAGTGCCAGCAAGAGAAGCGAGTAGGACAAGAGGGACACAATGGGGCGGCTCCAAAGGCAAAGGAGAAGGCATTAGGAAGCCACGCCCGGGTTGAATAATAAAAGGGAAGGTGTGGGAGGTGCTGGTTGCCGAGGGCAACCGTTCGTGTTGAGGATGGAGTTTCTGTGGATTGTGTTTGTTTGCCTTGGACACTAACTCAGGTCTGTGAGAATAAAAGGGGTTGTTTTTTTCTTGCGGTTCCTGCCTGTTTCTTGGAAGAGGGGTTTCTCCTTGTGGGCATAACAAGGACTCACGTAGGCTGGGACAGAGCAGTAATATGGTTAAGTGAATCTGGCTTCCCCATTGACTTTGCTTGTCAGAAGGTGGCAAAAGGGGATCATGTGACACACACACACACACACACACACACACCAGGACAGCGCAGCCATCACAAATATGAGTCGATTGTCAAAGGTCTGAATTTTTTTGATCACGTACCCATGGGGGATGCTGCAACGATTATGTGGAAAAACAGTCATGTCACTTTTTCATAACTACCTTCTTCCTCCTCCTGTTTTTCCTGCAATGTCAACTCTGTGAGGTAGGTTGGGCTGAGAGAAAGAGCCTAGCCTAAAATCAGCCAGCTGGTTTTCATTTCTAAGGCAGGACTAGAACTCCCAGTCTCCTGGTGATTACCTCAAAGTCACTGAGCTTACTTTCATGGGGACTAGAACTTGCAGTCTCCTGGTGATTGCCCCAAAGTCACCCAGCTGGCTTTCATGACTAAGGTGGGACTAGAATTCCCAGTCTCCTGGTGATTGTTCCAAAGTCACGCAGCTGGCTTTCACGGGGACTAGAACTCCCCGTCTCCTGTTGATTGTCCTAAAGTCACCTTTGGGACTTTCATGGAGACTAGGACTCACAGCTTCCTGGTGATTGGCCCAAAGTCACTCATCTGGCTTTCATTCCTAAGGCAGGATTAGAACTCACCAATCTTCCGCTTTCTAACCTGATACCTTTACCTCTAGCCCAGGGGTAGGCAACCTTGGCTCTTTTATGACTGGTGGACTTCAACTCCCAGAATTCCTGAGCCAGCCATGCTGAGGGGAAAGGGAGAGGTTTCCATGCTGAGCCATGCTGGCTCAGGAATTCTGGGAGTTGAAGTCCACGAGTCATAAAAGAGCCAAGGTTGCCTACCCTTGGCCTAGGCCGCTTTATGACTCATGGACTTCAACTCCCAGAATTCCTGAGCCAGCCATGCTGAGGGGAAAGGGAGAGGTTTCCAAGCTGAGCCATGCTGGCTGAGGAATTCTGGGAGTTGAAGTCCACCAGTCATAAAAAGAGCCAAGGTTGCCTACCCCTGCTCTAGTCCAAACTGCCCCAGGCCTGACTAAAGCTTACTTTTACATCACGCCTGCTCACACGGTCACACACAGCCTCCCATCTCTGAGGTAGAGATCGTGTTGGAAGCCTCTTAGTAACATTTCATCAACTCAGAGATATATGCAGTAGACTGACATCCGGCTCATATCTCTAAATCAAATCTGTTGTAATGTGACAAGCAGGTGCCGCATGCGGGCTTAATGTGCACGCTCAATTTATTTGATTCCTGCCGCTTCCTTGTGTGATGCTACCTCCTTGCAACTTTACAAAGGCCGCGTCGATATCTGGCTGTGCGCTTACACAAAAACACACACCCAGACACACACACACATACACACACACACACACACACACACACACACACAATGTCTCAGCAAGCTAAAAATAAACGATTAAAGAAATTCGAGGACCTCACATCAATTATTTTTCTTTTGGCATGGCGGCTGGGGGGGTGTCATCTCTTTGTCTTATTTTTATATGCTCGGTCACGAGGAGAATCGAACCAGAATTGAAAGGGTTTCACCAGGAGCAAACGGGTTTTCAGTACAGCTAGTCCTCGACATATGGCGACAATAGAGCCCCAAGTGTTCATTGTTAAGCGAGAGATTGGTTTTTTTAGCTGAGTTTTGCCCCGTTTTAAGGCCTTCCTTGCCACATTTGCTAAGTGAATCGTGCAATTGTTAAGCTAGTAACCTGGCTGTGCTGTTGTAAGTTGAGGAAAATCTATATTCGGCAGAGAAGTCAAATCGGATTTGAAGAGGGAGGGAGGGAGGGAGGGAGGAAAGTTATTGAGGAATATAACCTGCCAATTGCATTTCAGTCTTTTAATTTTCATTCAGCTTGGATTTCATTAAATTGATGATAGCTTCTCTCCAGCTGTTGTTTATTTCTTTGCCCAGGTCTTCCTTAATTCTTGGGATAGGAGAACGTCTTACTCAGAAGGGATGTAGGACTCCCATCCTGCAAAAGGCCTGTGTGGAAGAAAAGCAAGTGCCAACCTCCCTTTGCAGGAAAAAGGGAAGGGAAGGGAAGGGAAGGGAAAGGAAGGGGAGGGGAGGGGAGGGAAAGGAAGGGGAGGGGAGGGGAGGGAAGGGAAAGGAAGGGAAGGGAAGGGAAGGGAAGGGAAGGGAAGGGAAGGGAAGGGAAGGGAAGGAAGGAGGAAGGGATGGGATGGGATGGAAGATGGTGAAGAGGAAAGGA
>NC_138202.1:7013394-7028398 GCF_964194415.1 Vipera berus
ACACACACACACACACACACCGAGAAGGAAATATTAAAAGGGCAGAAAAATATATTTCCTCAAAGGATCTTGAAGAGGCAGGAAAGCACGTCCAGTTTTCTTAAAAGCCCCAAGTCTCCCTTCCCCCAAGCAGAAAGCAGCTCTGTAGAAATGCAGATGTGATAATCCATTCAGGAAGGTTGGAGCTAAAACGGGGGTAGGCAACCTTGGCTCTTTTATGACTCGTGGACTTCAACTCCCAGAATGGTGAAAAAAGTAAGGTTCTACATTTAGGCAGGAAAAATCAAATGCACAGGTATAGTAGGGGGTACCTTGCTCGATAGTAGCAACTGTGAGAGGGATCTCGGAGTCTTAGTAGACAATCACTTCAATATGAGCCAGCCGTGTGCTGCAGCTGCCAAAAAAGCCAACACGGTGCTAGGCTGCATTAACAGAGGGACAGAATCCAAGATCACGTGAAGTACTAATACCACTTTACAATGCTTTGGTAAGGCCACACCTGGAATACTGCATCCAGTTTTGGTCACCACGATGTGACACCTCAGACTAGCTTTGGTGACCGGACAGCTTGAAACCACTGGAATACAGGTAGTCCTCAACTTACGGCCACAACTGAGCCCAAAACTTCTGTTGCTAAGCGAGACGGTAGTTCAGGGAATTTTGCCCCCTTTTACAACTTTTCTGGCCACCGTTGTTAAGGGGATCGCTGCAGAGCTTAAGATAGTAACCCGGTTTGTTAAAGTGAACCTGGCTTCCCCCTTGACTTTGCTTGTCAGAGGGTTGCCAAAGGGGATCACGTGACCCCCGGGAACACTGCAAACCGTCATACATAGGAGTCAGTTGTCTGGATTTTGATCACGTGACCACAGGGGTGGTGCAACGGTCGCAAGTGTGAAAAACTGGGTCCTAAGTCCCCCCCCCTTTTTTCCCCCAGGGCCGTTGTAAATTTGAACGGTCTCTAAATGAATGGCCATTAAGTGGAGGAGGATCTGTACAAAAGGAGAAAATGGAGGCAGTTTAGCATTCTCAGCCTGCAAGAGGATCCCCACTTATAGGTGCAAGTTCTGGAATGAAAGTTCTTGAAAGGATTGGTGGGGGGGGACAAAGGGGGGAACAAACATTGGGGGGGGCAAGGAAGACAAAGAGGAGGAAATATCCAGGATGAGGTTGTGTAGGAACTCAAGACGTGGTTTGCTTTGAGGGAACTTCAAGATGGTCCTTCTCTGTTCACCATGGGCCTACCACCATCTAGATCCCCTAAGACAGGGGTCTTCAAACTTGGCCCTTTTATGACTTGTGGACTTCAACTCCCAGAATTCCTCAGCCAGCATGCCTGGCTGAGGAATTCTGGGAGTTGAAGTCCACAAGTCATAAAAGGGCCAAGTTTGAAGACCCCTGCCCTAAGAGGTCCTGATTTGGGGGGGGGGGGCGATAGGAGGGTGGAGGCTCCCGGCAGAATTGTTCTGCTGCCCGACTCGGGCTCTGGACCCCTCCCCATTGTTCAACCCCCTTGAATAATGCCCCCCCCCCCGCTCTGTTGTTGTTGTTGTTGCCTCTGCTGTCCCTTTCCCCAGCTGGTCTAACTCGGAGGAGGGAGGAAGAGGAAAGAGGGAAGGAGTAAAAGAGGGAGAGAAGAAGGGAGAGGGCAAATGAAGGGAGAGGCGTGTAGAGGAAGGAAGAAGGAGAAGAAAAGAAATTAAGGGAAGGGAAGGGAAGGAGGGAGGGGGGAAGGAAGGAAGGAAGGAAAAAGTGAAAGGAGGGAGGGAGGGAGGGAGGAAAAAGAAAAAGCGGGAGAGATAAGGGGGAGGGAAGGAAGGAAGGGAAAGTGGGATGCAGAGAGAGATAAGGGGGAGGGAAAGAGGGATAGAAGGAAGGAAGGAAGGAAGGAAGGAAGGAAGGAAGGAAAAAATGGGAGAACGAATGCAGGGAGAGATGGGGAAGGAAGGAAGGAAGGAAGGAAGGAAGGAAGGAAGGAAGGAAGGAAGGAAGGAAGGAAGGAAGGAAGGAAGGGCAAAATGGGAGAACGAATGCAGGGAGAGATGGGGAAGGAAGGAAGGAAGGAAGGAAGGAAGGAAGGAAGGAAGGAAGGAAGGAAGGAAGGAAGGAAGGAAGGAAGGAAGGAAGGAAAAAATGGGAGAACGAATGCAGGGAGAGATGGGGAAGGAAGGAAGGAAGGAAGGAAGGAAGGAAGGAAGGAAGGAAGGAAGGAAGGAAGGAAGGAAGGAAGGAAGGAAGGAAGGAAAAAATGGGAGAACGAATGCAGGGAGAGATGGGGAAGGAAGGAAGGAAGGAAGGAAGGAAGGAAGGAAGGAAAAAATGGGAGAACGAATGCAGGGAGAGATGGGGAAGGAAGGAAGGAAGGAAGGAAGGAAGGAAGGAAGGAAGGAAGGAAGGAAGGAAGGAAGGAAGGAAGGAAAAAATGGGAGAACGAATGCAGGGAGAGATGGGAAAGGAAGGAAGGAAGGAAGGAAGGAAGGAAGGAAGGAAGGAAGGAAGGATGGAAGGAAGGAAGGAAGGAAGGAAGGAAGGAAGGAAGGAAGGAAGGAAGGAAGGAAGGAAGGAAGGAAGGAAAAAATGGGAGAACGAATGCAGGGAGAGATGGGGAAGGAAGGAAGGAAGGAAGGAAAAAGTGGAAGAAGGGAGGGAAGGAAGGAAGGAAAGAAGGAAAAAGTGGGAGAAGGAAGGAAGGAAGGAAGAAAAAGCGGGCGAAGGAAGGCAGGGAGAGGTGAAGGGAGGGAGGGACAGGGAAGGAAAAGGAAGGGGAGGGCAGGACCCCCCCCCAATGAAAACAGGCCCACCCTCGTGTCAGCAGGAGACAAAGCAACGCCTCTCTCAGGCGAAGGGGGTCTCTTCCTCGGCAGGAGCGAGGCAGCCCCTCCGGCGGGGCGGGGTGTGTGTGTGTGTGTGTGTGTGTGTGTGTGTGTGTGTGTGTGTGTGTGTGTGTGTGTGTGTGCGCGCGCGTGCTCCCCTCTCTCCCTCCCTCCTCCCCCCCCCTCCCCTCGCCTGCCCTCTGAAATGCTCATTCGGAATAAATGATCTGGTTTTAATCAAGCAGCTCATCACGCATTCCCCAACAGACACAAACGCCTTTTAATTAACAGGAGTCAAAGAGTTATATTGTAATTGCCAGCCTTTACTCCTTGTTGGTTTCATTCCCCCTTCCCCCCTCTCCGCGCCCCCCCCCCCGTCTGCCCGGATGAGATGGAAGGAAAACATCTGAAAAACAGTTGCAGGATTTTAGAATTTAGATTTTATTAGATTTATATAACGCCCTTTCCCGAAGAACTCAGGGCGGTTTACAGGGCATTTTAAAATCACATCAATATAAAATACAAAGTTAAAAGAGAATTAAAAGATTAAATTATCCCTGAAAATAAAACCCCAGTTAAAATTCTCAGCCTGGGCCAGAGAGCTCGAAGAGCCAGGTCTTCAGGTCCCGACGGAATGAACGCAGGTCAGGGGCAGTCCTAAGTTCCACGGGCAGCTGGTTCCACAGGGCAGGCGCACCCACAGAGAAGGCCCTCCCCCTGGGTGTTATCCACCGGCAATCTTTTACCGGCGGCACCCTGAGAAGGCCCTCCCTGTGAGAGCGCACTGGACGAAGGGAACTTGATGCTGGCAGCAGGTGTTCCCTCTGGACCGAGATGCCCTACGCACAGTCACTCATGCGCTCGTGACCTCCCGTTTAGACTACTGCAACGCTCTCTACATGGGGCTGCCCTTGAGGACCACTCAGAGGCTTCAGCTGGTGCAGAATGCGGCCGCGCGAGTTGTGATGGGGGTTTCCCGATACTCCCATGTAACACCTCTACTCCGCGAGCTGCATTGGCTCCCGGTTGCCCTCCGGGTGAGATTCAAGGTGCTGGTGATGACCTATAAAGCCCTAAATGGCTTGGGTCCGGGATATCTGAGGGAACACCTGCTGCCAGCATCAAGCTCCCTTCGTCCAGTGCGCTCCCACAGGGAGGGTCTTCTCAGGGTGCCACCGGTAAGAGATTGCCGGCGGACGACACCCAGGGATAGGGCCTTCTCAGTGGGGGCGCCTGCCCTGTGGAACCAGCTGCCCGTGGAGCTGAGGACTGCCCCCGACCTCCGTTCATTCCGCCGGGACCTGAAGACCTGGCTCTTCGAGCTCTCTGGCCCAGGCTGAGAATTTTAATTTTAGTTTTAATCTTAATTTTAACTGGGGTTTTACTTATGCAGGGATGAATATAATTTTTTTTAATCTGTTTTTAACTTTTGTATCTCTGTTTTTTAATCACCCTGTAAACCGCCCTGAGTCCTTCGGGAAAGGGCAGTATATAAATGTAATAAAATAAATAAAATAAAATAAATAAATATCCCGGACCCAAGGAGAGCTGGGTGGTGTCTCCTTTAAGAAAACGGAAGGACTCGGGGGGGGGGGGGGAACGAGGCTTCCAACAGTTGTTTTTTTTTTGGAATTGAAAAGTTTTAAAATACATTTTTAAAAACATAAACTCCCTCCCTCCCCCTCCCCCCCACTTCCCCTCCCTTCCCCTCCCCACCCCCTGACTTCCCAGAGCTGAATACAGGGTATAAACTTTAACCAACTTAAGCTAAAATATGCTAACCAACTAAAAAAAGACACTTTGGATTCTATCGCGCTTTAACTCCTCTTAACATAACTAAATAATAATAACTAATTAATAATAATAATAATAATAATAATAATAATAATAATAATAATAATAATAATAAGAAGAAGAAGAAGAAGAAGAAGAAGAAGAAGAAGAAGAAGAAGAAGAAGAAGTTGGAAGGGACCTTGGAGGTCATCTAGTCCAACCCCCTGCTAAGGCAGGAAACCCTATACCATTTCAGACAAGTGGCTGTCTAGTCTCTTCTTAAAAACTTCCAGTGTTGGAGCATTCACCGCTTCTGGAGGCAGGTTGTTCCACTGATTAATTGTTCTCACTTGTCAGGAAGTTCCTCCTTAGTTCTAGGTTGCTTCTCTCCTTGGTTAGTTTCCATCCGTTGCTTCTTGTCCTGCCTTCAGATGCTTTGGAGAATAGCTTCCCATCATATAATACTAATACTTATTCATATATTAAATGAAACTTTCTAGTCCCATATTTCTTCTGAATATAATCGATCCATCTTCTCCATTCCAAAATATATCTCTGTTGCGAGTGTTCTTTCAAATCAGGCTTCCAACATTTGAGGGGCTACCGTGAAAAAGAGGGGTGGGTGGGTGGGGGCAGTGGCGTAGCGTGGGGGGTGCAGGGGGGGGCGGCCGCATCGGGCGCAACATCTGGGGGGGCGTGCTCGCACTGAGCTGCTCAGGGAGCCCCAAGGGCTGCACAGAGTCGGCTTGGCTCCGCTCTCGAGCTGCTCTTTCTTGCAAAGCGAAACGAGTCCAGCAGGTGAGATGGGCGGCCACATAAACTGAATAAAATAAATAGAAGCGCCCAACTCTCCGCCCAGGCTCAGGCCAACCGCAAGCGCCCCGCAGGCGCCCCGGCAGGCTTGGCCGAGCGAAGACGGACCCGCCGGCCGGCTGGCCTAGCTTCGTGCGCATGCGTGGCTTTATTTAGCGGGGCTCACGTGCGAGCTTGAATGCAGCGGCTCTTGCAGGTCGGAGCCCCGCCCAGCCGTTCTCGAGAGGGACCCGGAAGCATCCCGCATGCGCGCGACTCTTCTTGGAAAGTCTACGCCGCTGCGGGGCGCGTCTTTTCGGCGGTGCCATGACGTCACCGGGTTAGGGGGCGCAAATTGCCCCGGGTGCTGACAACCCACGCTACGCCACTGGGTGGGGGGTTTCAACCTATTCTCCAAAGCGTGGGAAAGCAAGACAGGAAGCAAGGGATTGGAGACTCGTCAAGGAGAGAAGCAACCTGAAACTCGGGAGCAATTTCCTGGCTGTTGGAACAATTCGCCGGTGGAACGACTTGCCACCGGAAATTGTAGGGTCGAGGACACCTGGAGGTTTTGAAGAAGAGGCTGGCTGGCCACTCATCTGAAACGGAAGGCTTGAGCAGGGGGTGTGGACTAGAAGATCTCTAAAGCCCAGTCCAACTTTGTCATTCTATTAAAGCACCGTGGAGTGGTATATAAGTCTAAGCGCTATTGCCATTAAGAGTGCAGAGAAGAGCAACGAAGGTGATTAAGGGACCGGAGGCTAAAACATATAAAGAACGGTTGCAGGAATTGGGTAGTTTAATGAAAAGAATGACTCGCAGTGACATGATAGCAGTCTTCCAATATTTGAGGGGCTGCCACAAATAAGAGGGGGCAGGGTCAAGCTATTCTCCAAAGGGCTTGAAAGCAAGACAAGAAACAATTGGGTGGAAAGTAATGACAGAGAGAAGCAACCTAGAACCAAGGAGAAATTTCCTGACAGCGAGGACAATTAACCAGTGGAACTACCTGCCTCCAGAAGCGGTGAATGCTCCGACACTGGAAGTTTTTAAGAAGAGACTGGACAGCCGTTTGTCTGAAATGGTGTAGGGTTTCCTGCCTGAGCAGGGGGTTGGACTAGATGACCTCCAATGTCTCTTCCAAGGTATCATCATCATCATCATCATCTATTACTATTATTATTATTATTATTATTATTATTATTATTATTATTATTATTATTATTATTATTATTAATCATCGCAGAGTCAGCCAGATGTTCAGACTGGATTTGGCATTTTTGTCCAGCTATCGAGTTGTTGTTGTTGTTGTTATCATTATCATTATTATTATTATTGTGACCAAAATAACAACATCCCTGAAAGAAGTGAGTTAGGACCATTTTTCACCCTTACAATCACATGATCAAAATAAGAAGAGACTGGACAACCATTTGTCTGAAATGGTATAGAGTCTCCTGCCTGAGCAGGGGGTTGGACTAGATGACCTCCAAGGTCCCTTCCAACTTATTATTATTGTTGTTGTTGTTGTTGTTGATATTACCTTTGGGACAACCATGACCGGGATAACTGAGAACCTCCATAGAACAGATTGGATAACTATTTGCTTGAAATGGTATGGGGTCTCCTGCTTCAGCAGTGGTTGGACTAGAAGGCCTCCGGGGGGTCCCTTCTGACTCTCTTACGCTATTATTCTGCCATTCTTTCAACTTTGGGACATCTTGCAGTTTTATTTCAGACAGGCCATCGTTATCCCACGGTATGTGAGACTCTTTACGATCCTTTAAATTCCCCTTTCGCTGGGTGGAATTTGCATTTTCAGAATCAAGGATGAAAGCCGCCTTTGATTCTTCGCAGCCTTCCGAAAATTCTACGGTGAGGAATTTATATTACTGGAAGGGAACGGGCACGCCAATTTGCAGATGAAGGTTCTGGCGTAGCACACCACAAAAAAAAAAAAAAGTGTCCGCAAATACTTCTGGATTTCATGCCAGCCTGGCAATAAAAAATAGGAAAGTTCAAAGAGAAGCAGAAATGGAACAGATGATATTGGGGGAGGCGAAAAGAATGAAATTAAGTAAAGAATGCAAGTATTGTAGAAACTCAAATGCATTTGGCCAAGCGGTTTGTGTGAGGTGCAAATTCTCACCTCTGAAGAGAGCTGTTGAAAAGGGTAACTAAGCAATATTAAGAAGGCTAGAGCGATCCCAATAATGGCGTGCTTCATGAGCCAGAAAGAGGGCTGAGAAAATGTCTACAGACACCTCACTTCCCTTGAGATAAATTGCTTCAAATTCTCCCCTCAAAACGATGCTATAGGGCATGGGTAGGCCACCTTGGCTCATTTATGACTCGTGGACTTCAACTCCCAGAATTCCTGAGCCAGCCATGCTGAGGGAAAAGGGAGAGGTCTCCAAGCTGAGCCATGCTGGCTGAGGAATTCTGGGAGTTGAAGTCCACGAATCATAGAGATGCCAAGGTTGGCCTAGGCCAGGGGTAGGCAACCTTGGCTCTTTTATGACTCATGGACTTCAACTCCCAGAATTCCTGAGCCAACCATGCAGAGGGAAAAGGGAGAGGTCTCCAAGCTGAGCCATGCTGGCTCAGGAATTCTGGGAATTGAAGTCCATGAGTCATAAAAGAGCCAAGGTGGCAGAGAAGAGAAGAGAAGAGAAGAGAAGAGAAGAGAAGAGAAGAGAAGAGAAGAGAAGAGAAGAGAAGAGAAGAGAAGAGAGAAGAGAAGAGAAGAGAAGAGAAGAGAAGAGAAGAGAAGAGAAGAGAAGAGAAGAGAAGAGAAGAGAAGAGAAGAGAAGAGAAGAGAGAATGGAAGGGAAGGGAAGGGAAGGGAAGGGAAGGGAAGGGAAGGGAAGGGAAGGGAAGGGAAGAGAATAGAATAGAATAGAATAGAATAGAATAGAATAGAATAGAATAGAATAGAATAGAATAGAATAGAATAGAATAGAATAGAATAGAATAGAATAGAATAGAATAGAATAGAATATGGAATGGAATCAGAACGGAATGGAACGGAACAGAACAGAATAGAACAGAATATGGAATGGGAACAGAACAGAACAGAACAGAACAGAACAGAATAGAATAGAGGGTCAAGCTGCTCTCCAAAGCACCTGAAGGCAGGACAAGAAGCAACGGATGAAAACGAACCAAAGAGAGAAGCAACCTAGAACTAAGAAGGAATTTCCTGACAGTTAGAACAATTAACCAGTGGAACGACCTGCTTCCAGAAACTGTGAATGCTCCAACACTGGAGGCTTTTAAGAAGAGACTGGACAGCCATTTGTCTGAAATGGTATAAAGTTTCCTGCCTGAACAGGGGGGTTGGACTAGATGACCTCCGGGGGTCCCTTCCAACCCAGTGATTGTGCATTCTGAACCACCTACCAAATTTATCTCTGCTAAATATTTGCACTTAATCCAGAAAGCGTTGGGCTGTTTTCTTCTGCCTGATTCTCACAAGGTCTGGAAAACAAGCCTCTCGTTATTATATACACAACAATGTGAAGCCACAGCTGCCGGTTCTTTAACTGGTGCTGTTGGCCTCAGTTCGCGTTGAGTTCTTCCCAAGAACCGAGGATGTCGTAATGTATTGGCAGGGCTTGTGTGCAGAGCCAAGCCAGTCTGGCCTTTTGTAACTGGCAGGTGGAAATTTTGTCAATCTGCAGATTTTTTAAGTACCGTCCAAGATTTTTCGGTATGGCCCCCAGTGTGCCAATAAGCCACAGCTGGTTTATGCCACAATTTTCAATTTCAACGTACAGCCCTTGATCCTTTCCGATCTTCTGCAATTCCTCGCCTTTTATTTTGTCATTTCCCGGTTTCTGCTGCGTCAACCGTTCACGTTTTCTTCTTTTCAACCACCAGTTAAATCTGGTGTGTTGTGAGTCAAGACTTTGCAGAATACAGAATTCACCAAATAAACGCTTGGCAACCTGGTTCCTCTTTGGGAAGTCAGCTTTTTTTTTTTTCCAGTGCCGTTGCGACTTCAAACGGACGCTAAACGAACAGTTGTAAGTCGAGGATACATGGATTACTTTCCCCTCTCTTTTCACCAAGGCGGCTTTTTTTTGGGGGGGGTCACTTGCGAATTGCACTTTTTTCAGCCATGGGGGTGGTGGTGGTGGAAGAGAAAGACCATTTTCAAATTTGCAAATTTCTCTCTCCCCCCCCCCCGCCCTTCTCTCCCACCAACTCATCTGTATGCAAAAGAGAAATTGGAGGTCTCTTCAGGTGTTTGCATAAATCTGAATTCTCTTGCACAGCAATTATCTTGTCTTAAGAGGAAAGGGGGAGATACACAAACAAATCTTATTGTGTTATTTTTAGAGGTGGGGGATTGGGGGGGGGGGATAAGAGGCAGTGCCGAGACGGGGAGAGATACGGTGCTTTGGGAAATTGGTTTTGTTTTGTTTTACTTTATTTTATTTTTCACTTTATCTTATCACTTGGTTTTATCTTATTTCATCCTTTCATTTCATTTCATCAATTTTATTTCGTGTTTTTAACCCATGTATTACAGGTGTTCCTCTACTTATGACCAGGGGCTGCCCCAAAGAAGAGGCAGTCAAGCTGTTCTCCAAAGCACCTGAAAGCAGGACAAGAAGCAACGGATGGAAACTAACCAAAGAGAGAATCAACCTGGAACTAAGGAGAAACTTCCTGACAGTCAGAACAATTAATCAGTGGAACGACCTGCCTCCAGAAGCTGTGGGTGGAAGTTTACAATAATTACAAGAATCGGAAAGGCTGTACGGTCCAGAAGCAATATCGACTGGTTTTGTTTCCCAAACTGCAGAAGGGTTCCTACAGGTGAGAAACAAAAGTGTGGAGAATGAAAAGTGGAAGCTGACTTGACTGTTTCAACCAAAGCTAATAGGGAACGGTTGCTGGAATTGGGTATGCCTAGTTTAATGGAGAGAAGGACCAGGGGTGACATGATAGCAGCCTTCCAGTATCTCAGGGGCTGCCCCAAAGAAGAGGGAGTCAAGCTATTCTCCAAAGCACCTGAAAGCAGGACAAGAAGCAACGGATGGAAACTCATCAAGGAGAGCTAGAACTAAGGAGAAACTTCCTGACAGTCAGAACAATTAACCAGTGGAACAACCTGCCTCCAGAAGCGGTGAATGCTCCAACACTGGAAGTTTTTAAGAAGAGACTGGACAGCCATTTGTCTGAAATGGTATAGGGTTTCCTGCCTAAGAGGGGGTTGGACTAGATGACCTCCAAGGTCCCTTCCAACTTTATTATTATTACTATTACTATTACTACTACTACTACTACTACTACTACTACTACTACTACTACTATTATTATTATTATTATTATTATTATTATTATTATTATTATTATTATTATTATTATTATTATTATTATTATTATTATTATTATTCCCAAAATCTCTGTTGCTAAGGGAGGCATTTGTTAGGTCAGTTTTGCTCCATTTTACATGCTTTCTTGTCACTGTTGTTAAGTGAATCACTGCAGGTGTTAAATTAGTCACTTGGTCGTTAAGTGAATCTGGCTTCCCCATTGACTCTGCTTGTCAGAAGGTCCCAAAAGGGAATCACAGGACCGCAATGGTCATAAATAAGAGTCAAATTTCCAAGCCTCTGAATTTTGATCACGTAACCAGGGGCATGCTGAAACGGTCATACATGTGGAAATAGAAATAGGAATAGTAATTTTTTCAATGCTGTTGTAACTTTGAGTGGTCATTAAATGAATTATTGGAAGTTGAGGACTACTTGTCCTCATGTTTTTATTCTGTTCTCGGAATATCCTCTGAATATTTTTATTAAAAGCTGCTGTTTTTCCCCCCACATTCCCCCCCACATAGGAAGAACGGTTGCAGGAATTGGGTAGTTTAATGAAAAGAAGGACTCGTGGTGACATGATAGCAGTCTCCCAATATTTGGGAGGTTGTCAAGCTGTTCTCCAAAGCATCTGAAGGCAGGACAAGAAACAATAGATGGAAACTAATCATGGAGAGGAGCAATTTTAATTTTAATTTGTTTAATGGTGGGCTAGTCTTAATTTAATTCTATTTTAAACTGTACTTATTTGTATTGTTTTAACTCGCCCTGTAAACCGCCCTGAGTCCTTCGGGAATAGGGCGGTATATAAAATCAGTTAAATAAATAAACAAACCTAGAACTAAGGGGAAATTTCCATTAGAATAATTAATCAGTGGAAACTTTAGAACAGAATACAGCTGGGAGGGACCCTGGAGGTCTTCTAGTCCAGCCCCACTGCTCAACCAGGAGAACCTGTTACCATCTCAGATAAGTGACTGTCCACCCTCTTCTTAAAAATCTCCAGGGATGGAGCGCCCACGATTTCTGGTGGCAAGCTGTTCCACTGGTTGATTGTCCTCACTATCAGAGAGTTTCTCCTCAATTCCAGATTGTTCCTCTCTTTGATCAGTTTCCAACCGTTGTTTCTCGTCCTTCTTTCCGGTGCTTTGGAGAATAACGTGACCCCCCCCTCTTCTTTGTGGCAGCCCCTCAGATACCGGAACGCTACTCCCATGTCTCCCCTATTTCTTCTTTTCTTTGGACTAGCCAAACCCAAATTCTGCAGCAGTACTTCGTATGTTTTTGTCTGCAGGCCTTGGATCATCTTAGCTGCCCCAATCACTCAACACCCTCAGGGTGCCGCCGATCAAAGAATGCCGATTGGTGACCCCCAGGGGGAGAGCGTTCTCTGTGGGCGCGCCAGACCTCTGGAACCACTTACCGGTTGAGCTCCGGATGGCCCCCGACCTTCGCTCCTTCCGGCGCGATCTCAAAACTTTCTTCTTCGAACAAGCTGGCCTGGTCTGACGGGATGGGGTTGGGTTTTTATAAATAGTTTTAATTTTAATATGTATTAATTTTATGGGCATAATGTTTAATGGCTTTTTAATTTTTGTATTCTATTTTTATTGTGTATTGCCCTGTTCACCGCCCTGAGTCCTTCGGGAGAAGGGCGGTATACAAATTAAATTATTAAATTAAATTAAATTAAACATCTTTTTTGTGATATGATGAGCAGAATTGGCTCCAGTATTCCAGGTGTGGTCTCACTGGGGTTTTGTAAAGCAGTAATAATACTTTGTGTGATCTCAATTCTCTGCCTCTGTTTATACAACCCAGGATTGTGTTAGCTTTCTTGGCTGCTGCCGCACACGGTTGGCACATCGTCAAGTGACCGTCCACTAGGACTCCAAGGTCCCTCTCAGAGTGGCTGTTTTTGAGCCAGGTCTCGCCCGATCTGTATGCTCCATCACTGGAGTTTTTAAAGAAATGATTACCAATAAAGGAGAAGATTTGTAGCTCAGGGTTGAAGTCAATGGGTCCTGGGGTGCCCTCTGAGCTTGGTAGGTTTTTTTTCCCCCACCCCCAGAGATTTCATTACCCTAATTAGGTAACATCATCAGTGCCGCAATCTAAGAAGAGATTGGACAGCCATTTGGCCTGAAAGGTTTAGGATCTCCTGCTTGAGCCGGGGGTTGGACTAGATGACCTCCAAGGTCTCTTCTGGCTCTGTTACTCTGCTCTGTTCTTTTGATGTTATCCAAAAGTTTGATTTTTTATTTTTTTTTTGAAGTCAGTTTGGTGGCTGCCAGCCAGAGCTCCCGGATGGGTTGGCTAGTCCTTTACCGGAAGAAAGAAAATCAGGAAAGAGAGCAAAGCGGGATGGGATCAATATTTACACACCTCTGATGTCCAGCTATTGACCCTCCTATAAAATGGGACAGCTGGGCCGAATCGAAGTTTTTGTGGCCAGCTGCTCTTCCTTCTCTCCACATCACCTTCAGGGGCCCAAATGGTGTTTCCTGGTGCAAGAGGCTTGCTCTTTCTTTCGTCCTTCCTTCCTTCCTTCCTTCCTTCCTTTCTTTCTTTCTTTCTTTCTTTCTTTCTTTCTTTCTTTCTTTCTTTCTTTCTTTCTTTCTTTCTTTCTTCCTTCCTTCCTTCCTTCCTTCCTTCCTTCCTTCCATCTTTGTCTTTCTTTCTTTCCTTTTCTTCCTTGCGTCCTTCCTTCCTTTCTTCCTTCCTCCCTTCCTCCCTCTTTTTCTTTCTTTCTCTCTTCCTTCTTTCTTTCATCTTTCTTTCTTTCCCTTCCTTCCTTTTTTCCTCTTTCTTTCTTTTTCTTTCCCTTCCTTCCTTCCTTCCTTCCTTCCTTCCTTCCTTCCTTTCTTTCTTTCTTTCTTCCTTCCTTCCTTCCTTCCTTCCTTCCTTCCTTCCTTTCTTTCTTTCTTTCTTTCTTTCTTTCTTTCTTTCTTTCTTTCTTTCTTTCTTTCTTTCTTTCTTTCTTTCTTCTTCCTTCCTTCCTTCCTTCCTTCCTTCCTTCCTTCCTTCCTTCCATCTTTGTCTTTCTTTCTTTCCTTTTCTTCCTTGCGTCCTTCCTTCCTTTCTTCCTTCCTCCCTTCCTCCCTCTTTTTCTTTCTTTCTCTCTTCCTTCTTTCTTTCATCTTTCTTTCTTTCCCTTCCTTCCTTTTTTCCTCTTTCTTTCTTTTTCTTTCCCTTCCTTCCTTCCTTCCTTCCTTCCTTCCTTCCTTTCTTTCTTCCTTCCTTCCTTTCTTCCTTCCTTCCTTCCTTCCATCTTTGTCTTTCTTTCTTTCCTTTTCTTCCTTGCGTCCTTCCTTCCTTTCTTCCTTCCTCCCTTCCTCCCTCTTTTTCTTTCTTTCTCTCTTCCTTCTTTCTTTCATCTTTCTTTCTTTCCCTTCCTTCCTTTTTTCCTCTTTCTTTCTTTTTCTTTCCCTTCCTTCCTTCCTTCCTTCCTTCCTTTCTTTCTTTCTTTCTTTATTCCTTCCTTCCTTCCTTCCTTCCTTCCTTCCTTCCTTCCTTCCTTCCTTCCTTTCTTTCTTTCTTTCTTTCTTTCTTTCTTCCTTCCTTCCTTCCTTCCTTCCTTCCTTCCTTCCTTCCTTCCATCTTTGTCTTTCTTTCTTTCCTTTTCTTCCTTGCTTCCTTCCTTCCTTTCTTCCTTCCTCCCTCCCTCCCTCTTTTTCTTTCTTTCTCTCTTCCTTCTTTCTTTCATCTTTCTTTCTTTCCCTTCCTTCCTTCTTTTTTCCTCTTTCTTTCTTTTTCTTTCCCTTCCTTTCTTTCTTTCTTTCTTTCTTTCTTTCTTTCTTTCTTTCTTTCTTTCTTTCTTTCTTTCTTTCTTTCTTTTTTCCTTCCTTCCTTCCATCTTTGTCTTTCTTTCTTTCCTTTTCTTCCTTGCTTCCTTCCTTCCTTTCTTCCTTCCTCCCTCCCTCCCTCTTTTTCTTTCTTTCTCTCTTCCTTCTTTCTTTCATCTTTCTTTCTTTCTCTTCCTTCCTTCCTTCTTTTTTCCTCTTTCTTTCTTTTTCTTTCCTTTCCTTCCTTCCTTCCTTCCTTTCTTCCTTCCTCCTTCCCTCCCTCCCTTTTTTCTTTCTCTTCCTTCCTTCTTTCCATCTTTCTTTCTTTCTCTCTTTTTTCTTCCTTCCTTCTTTCTTTCCATCTTTCTTTCTTTCTTTCTCTTTCTTCCTTATTTCTTTCCATTGTTCTTTCTCTTACTTTCTTTCCTTCTTTTCTTTCCTTCCTTCTTTTTTCTTCCTTCCTTCCTTCCTCCCTTTCTTTCTTTCTTTCTTTTTCTCTTTCTCTTCCTTCTTT
>NC_138202.1:7028598-7078442 GCF_964194415.1 Vipera berus
GGCCATCGTTATCCCACGGTATGTGAGACTCTTTACGATCCTTTAAATTCCCCTTTCGCTGGGTGGAATTTGCATTTTCAGAATCAAGGATGAAAGCCGCCTTTGATTCTTCGCAGCCTTCCGAAAATTCTACGGTGAGGAATTTATATTACTGGAAGGGAACGGGCACGCCAATTTGCAGATGAAGGTTCTGGCGTAGCACACCACAAAAAAAAAAAAAAGTGTCCGCAAATACTTCTGGATTTCATGCCAGCCTGGCAATAAAAAATAGGAAAGTTCAAAGAGAAGCAGAAATGGAACAGATGATATTGGGGGAGGCGAAAAGAATGAAATTAAGTAAAGAATGCAAGTATTGTAGAAACTCAAATGCATTTGGCCAAGCGGTTTGTGTGAGGTGCAAATTCTCACCTCTGAAGAGAGCTGTTGAAAAGGGTAACTAAGCAATATTAAGAAGGCTAGAGCGATCCCAATAATGGCGTGCTTCATGAGCCAGAAAGAGGGCTGAGAAAATGTCTACAGACACCTCACTTCCCTTGAGATAAATTGCTTCAAATTCTCCCCTCAAAACGATGCTATAGGGCATGGGTAGGCCACCTTGGCTCATTTATGACTCGTGGACTTCAACTCCCAGAATTCCTGAGCCAGCCATGCTGAGGGAAAAGGGAGAGGTCTCCAAGCTGAGCCATGCTGGCTGAGGAATTCTGGGAGTTGAAGTCCACGAATCATAGAGATGCCAAGGTTGGCCTAGGCCAGGGGTAGGCAACCTTGGCTCTTTTATGACTCATGGACTTCAACTCCCAGAATTCCTGAGCCAACCATGCAGAGGGAAAAGGGAGAGGTCTCCAAGCTGAGCCATGCTGGCTCAGGAATTCTGGGAATTGAAGTCCATGAGTCATAAAAGAGCCAAGGTTGCAGAGAAGAGAAGAGAAGAGAAGAGAAGAGAAGAGGAGAGAAGAGAAGAGAAGAGAAGAGAAGAGAAGAGAAGAGAAGAGAAGAGAAGAGAAGAGAGAAGAGAAGAGAAGAGAAGAGAAGAGAAGAGAAGAGAAGAGAAGAGAAGAGAAGAGAAGAGAAGAGAAGAGAAGAGAAGAGAGAATGGAAGGGAAGGGAAGGGAAGGGAAGGGAAGGGAAGGGAAGGGAAGGGAAGGGAAGGGAAGAGAAGAGAATAGAATAGAATAGAATAGAATAGAATAGAATAGAATAGAATAGAATAGAATAGAATAGAATAGAATAGAATAGAATAGAATAGAATAGAATAGAATAGAATAGAATAGAATAGAATAGAATATGGAATGGAATCAGAACGGAATGGAACGGAACAGAACAGAATAGAACAGAATATGGAATGGGAACAGAACAGAACAGAACAGAACAGAACAGAATAGAATAGAGGGTCAAGCTGCTCTCCAAAGCACCTGAAGGCAGGACAAGAAGCAACGGATGAAAACGAACCAAAGAGAGAAGCAACCTAGAACTAAGAAGGAATTTCCTGACAGTTAGAACAATTAACCAGTGGAACGACCTGCTTCCAGAAACTGTGAATGCTCCAACACTGGAGGCTTTTAAGAAGAGACTGGACAGCCATTTGTCTGAAATGGTATAAAGTTTCCTGCCTGAACAGGGGGGTTGGACTAGATGACCTCCGGGGGTCCCTTCCAACCCAGTGATTGTGCATTCTGAACCACCTACCAAATTTATCTCTGCTAAATATTTGCACTTAATCCAGAAAGCGTTGGGCTGTTTTCTTCTGCCTGATTCTCACAAGGTCTGGAAAACAAGCCTCTCGTTATTATATACACAACAATGTGAAGCCACAGCTGCCGGTTCTTTAACTGGTGCTGTTGGCCTCAGTTCGCGTTGAGTTCTTCCCAAGAACCGAGGATGTCGTAATGTATTGGCAGGGCTTGTGTGCAGAGCCAAGCCAGTCTGGCCTTTTGTAACTGGCAGGTGGAAATTTTGTCAATCTGCAGATTTTTTAAGTACCGTCCAAGATTTTTCGGTATGGCCCCCAGTGTGCCAATAAGCCACAGCTGGTTTATGCCACAATTTTCAATTTCAACGTACAGCCCTTGATCCTTTCCGATCTTCTGCAATTCCTCGCCTTTTATTTTGTCATTTCCCGGTTTCTGCTGCGTCAACCGTTCACGTTTTCTTCTTTTCAACCACCAGTTAAATCTGGTGTGTTGTGAGTCAAGACTTTGCAGAATACAGAATTCACCAAATAAACGCTTGGCAACCTGGTTCCTCTTTGGGAAGTCAGCTTTTTTTTTTTTCCAGTGCCGTTGCGACTTCAAACGGACGCTAAACGAACAGTTGTAAGTCGAGGATACATGGATTACTTTCCCCTCTCTTTTCACCAAGGCGGCTTTTTTTGGGGGGGGGTCACTTGCGAATTGCACTTTTTTCAGCCATGGGGGTGGTGGTGGTGGAAGAGAAAGACCATTTTCAAATTTGCAAATTTCTCTCTCCCCCCCCCCCGCCCTTCTCTCCCACCAACTCATCTGTATGCAAAAGAGAAATTGGAGGTCTCTTCAGGTGTTTGCATAAATCTGAATTCTCTTGCACAGCAATTATCTTGTCTTAAGAGGAAAGGGGGAGATACACAAACAAATCTTATTGTGTTATTTTTAGAGGTGGGGGATTGGGGGGGGGATAAGAGGCAGTGCCGAGACGGGGAGAGATACGGTGCTTTGGGAAATTGGTTTTGTTTTGTTTTACTTTATTTTATTTTTCACTTTATCTTATCACTTGGTTTTATCTTATTTCATCCTTTCATTTCATTTCATCAATTTTATTTCGTGTTTTTAACCCATGTATTACAGGTGTTCCTCTACTTATGACCAGGGGCTGCCCCAAAGAAGAGGCAGTCAAGCTGTTCTCCAAAGCACCTGAAAGCAGGACAAGAAGCAACGGATGGAAACTAACCAAAGAGAGAATCAACCTGGAACTAAGGAGAAACTTCCTGACAGTCAGAACAATTAATCAGTGGAACGACCTGCCTCCAGAAGCTGTGGGTGAAAGTTTACAATAATTACAAGAATCGGAAAGGCTGTACGGTCCAGAAGCAATATCGACTGGTTTTGTTTCCCAAACTGCAGAAGGGTTCCTACAGGTGAGAAACAAAAGTGTGGAGAATGAAAAGTGGAAGCTGACTTGACTGTTTCAACCAAAGCTAATAGGGAACGGTTGCTGGAATTGGGTATGCCTAGTTTAATGGAGAGAAGGACCAGGGGTGACATGATAGCAGCCTTCCAGTATCTCAGGGGCTGCCCCAAAGAAGAGGGAGTCAAGCTATTCTCCAAAGCACCTGAAAGCAGGACAAGAAGCAACGGATGGAAACTCATCAAGGAGAGCTAGAACTAAGGAGAAACTTCCTGACAGTCAGAACAATTAACCAGTGGAACAACCTGCCTCCAGAAGCGGTGAATGCTCCAACACTGGAAGTTTTTAAGAAGAGACTGGACAGCCATTTGTCTGAAATGGTATAGGGTTTCCTGCCTAAGAGGGGGTTGGACTAGATGACCTCCAAGGTCCCTTCCAATTTTATTATTATTATTATTACTACTACTACTACTACTACTACTACTACTATTACTACTACTACTATTACTATTACTATTATTATTATTATTATTATTATTATTATTATTATTATTATTATTATTATTATTATTATTATTATTATTATTATTAAACCCAAAATCTCTGTTGCTAAGGGAGGCATTTGTTAGGTCAGTTTTGCTCCATTTTACATGCTTTCTTGTCACTGTTGTTAAGTGAATCACTGCAGGTGTTAAATTAGTCACTTGGTCGTTAAGTGAATCTGGCTTCCCCGTTGACTCTGCTTGTCAGAAGGTCCCAAAAGGGAATCACAGGACCGCAATGGTCATAAATAAGAGTGAAATTTCCAAGCCTCTGAATTTTGATCACGTAACCAGGGGCATGCTGAAACGGTCATACATGTGGAAATAGAAATAGGAATAGTAATTTTTTCAATGCTGTTGTAACTTTGAGCGGTCATTAAATGAATTATTGGAAGTCGAGGACTACTTGTCCTCATGTTTTTATTCTGTTCTCGGAATATCCTCTGAATATTTTTATTAAAAGCTGCTGTTTTTCCCCCCACATTCCCCCCCACATAGGAAGAACGGTTGCAGGAACTGGGTAGTTTAATGAAAAGAAGGACTCGTGGTGACATGATAGCAGTCTCCCAATATTTGGGAGGTTGTCAAGCTGTTCTCCAAAGCATCTGAAGGCAGGACAAGAAACAATAGATGGAAACTAATCATGGAGAGGAGCAATTTTAATTTTAATTTGTTTAATGGTGGGCTAGTCTTAATTTAATTCTATTTTAAACTGTACTTATTTGTATTGTTTTAACTCGCCCTGTAAACCGCCCTGAGTCCTTCGGGAATAGGGCGGTATATAAAATCAGTTAAATAAATAAATAAACCTAGAACTAAGGGGAAATTTCCCGACAATTAGAATAATTAATCAGTGGAAACTTTAGAACAGAATAGAGCTGGGAGGGACCCTGGAGGTCTTCTAGTCCAGCCCCACTGCTCAACCAGGAGAACCTGTTACCATCTCAGACAAGTGACTGTCCACCCTCTTCTTAAAAATCTCCAGGGATGGAGCGCCCACGATTTCTGGTGGCAAGCTGTTCCACTGGTTGATTGTCCTCACGGTCAGAGAGTTTCTCCTCAATTCCAGATTGTTCCTCTCTTTGATCAGTTTCCAACCGTTGTTTCTCGTCCTTCTTTCCGGTGCTTTGGAGAATAACGTGACCCCCCCTCTTCTTTGTGGCAGCCCCTCAGATACCGGAACGCTACTCCCATGTCTCCCCTATTTCTTCTTTTCTTTGGATTAAGGTAAAGGTAAAGGTTCCCCCGCACATGTGTGCTAGTTGTTTCTGACTCTAGGGGCCGGTGCTCATCTCCGTTTCAAAGCCAAAGAGCCAGCACTTGTCCGAGGACGTTTCCGTGGTCATGTGGCCGGCATGACTAGACGCCAAAGGCGCACGGAACGCTGTTACCTTCCCACCGTAGCGGTCCCTATTTTTCTACTTGCATTTTTACGTGCTTTCGAACTGCTAGGTTGGCAGAAGCTGGGACGAGTAACAGGCGCTCACTCTGTTACGCGGCACTCGGGATTCGACCCGCCAAACTGCCGACCATCTGATCGACAAGCTCAGCGTCCTAACCCACTGAGCCACTGCGTCCCTCTTTCTTTGGATTAGCCAAACCCAAATTCTGCAGCAGTACTTCATATGTTTTTGTCTGCAGGCCTTGGATCATCTTAGCTGCCCCAAACACTCAACATCTTTTTTGTGATATGATGAGCAGAATTGGCTGCAGTATTCCAGGTGTGGCCTCACTGGGGTTTTGTAAAGCAGTAATAATACTTTGTGTGATCTCAATTCTCTGCCTCTGTTTATACAACCCAGGATTGTGTTAGCTTTCTTAGCTGCTGCCGCACACGGTTGGCACATCGTCAAGTGACCGTCCACTAGGACTCCAAGGTCCCTCTCAGAGTGGCTGTTTTTGAGCCAGGTCTCGCCCGATCTGTATGCTCCATCACTGGAGTTTTTAAAGAAATGATTACCAATAAAGGAGAAGATTTGTAGCTCAGGGTTGAAGTCAATGGGTCCTGGGGTGCCCTCTGAGCTTGGTAGGTTTTTTTTCCCCCACCCCCAGAGATTTCATTACCCTAATTAGGTAACATCATCAGTGCCGCAATCTAAGAAGAGATTGGACAGGCATTTGGCCTGAAAGGTTTAGGATCTCCTGCTTGAGCCGGGGGTTGGACTAGATGACCCCCAAGGTCTCTTCTGGCTCTGTCACTCTGCTCTGTTCTTTTGATGTTATCCAAAAGTTTGATTTTTTTTTTTTTTTTTTTTGAAGTCAGTTTGGTGGCTGCCAGCCAGAGCTCCCGGATGGGTTGGCTAGTCCTTTACCGGAAGAAAGAAAATCAGGAAAGAGAGCAAAGCGGGATTGGATCAATATTTACACACCTCTGATGTCCAGCTATTGACCCTCGTATAAAATGGGACAGCTGGGCCGAATCGAAGTTTTTGTGGCCAGCTGCTCTTCCTTCTCTCCACATCACCTTCAGGGGCCCAAAGGGTGTTTCCTGGTGCAAGAGGTTTGCTCTTTCTTTCTTTCTTCCTTCCTTCCTTTCTTCCTTCTTTCTTTCTTTCTTTCTTTCTTTCTTTCTTTCTTTCTTTCTTTCTTTCTTTCTTTCTTTCTTCCTTCCTTCCTTCCTTCCTTCCTTCCTTCCTTCCTTCCTTCCATCTTTTCTTTCTTTCTTTCCTTTTCTTCCTTGCTTCCTTCCTTCCTTTCTTCCTTCCTCCCTCCCTCCCTCTTTTTCTTTCTTTCTCTCTTCCTTCTTTCTTTCATCTTTCTTTCTTTCCCTTCCTTCCTTTTTTCCTCTTTCTTTCTTTTTCTTTCCCTTCCTTCCTTCCTTCCTTCCTTCCTTCCTTCCTTCCTTCCTTCCTTTCTTTCTTTCTTTCTTTCTTTCTTTCTTTCTTCCTTCCTTCCTTCCTTCCTTCCTTCCTTCCTTTCTTTCTTTCTTTCTTTCTTTCTTTCTTCTTTCTTTCTTTCTTTCTTTCTTTCTTTCTTTCTTCCTTCCTTCCTTCCTTCCTTCCTTCCTTCCTTCCTTCCTTCCTTCCTTCCTTCCATCTTTGTCTTTCTTTCTTTCCTTTTCTTCCTTGCGTCCTTCCTTCCTTCCTTCCTTCCTCCCTTCCTCCCTCTTTTTCTTTCTTTCTCTCTTCCTTCTTTCTTTCATCTTTCTTTCTTTCCCTTCCTTCCTTTTTTCCTCTTTCTTTCTTTTTCTTTCCCTTCCTTCCTTCCTTCCTTCCTTCCTTCCTTCCTTCCTTTCTTTCTTTCTTTCTTTATTTCTTCCTTCCTTCCTTCCTTCCTTCCTTCCTTCCTTCCTTCCTTCCTTCCTTCCTTCCTTTCTTTCTTTCTTTCTTTCTTTCTTTCTTTCTTTCCTTCCTTCCTTCCTTCCTTCCTTCCTTCCTTCCTTCCATCTTTGTCTTTCTTTCTTTCCTTTTCTTCCTTGCTTCCTTCCTTCCTTCCTTCCTCCCTCCCTCCCTCCCTCTTTTTCTTTCTTTCTCTCTTCCTTCTTTCTTTCATCTTTCTTTCTTTCCCTTCCTTCCTTCTTTTTTCCTCTTTCTTTCTTTTTCTTTCCCTTCCTTCCTTCCTTTCTTTCTTTCTTTCTTTCTTTCTTTCTTTCTTTCTTTCTTTCTTTCTTTCTTTTTTCCTTCCTTCCTTCCATCTTTGTCTTTCTTTCTTTCCTTTTCTTCCTTGCTTCCTTCCTTCCTTTCTTCCTTCCTCCCTCCCTCCCTCTTTTTCTTTCTTTCTCTCTTCCTTCTTTCTTTCATCTTTCTTTCTTTCTCTTCCTTCCTTCCTTCTTTTTTCCTCTTTCTTTCTTTTTCTTTCCTTTCCTTCCTTCCTTCCTTCCTTTCTTCCTTCCTCCTTCCCTCCCTCCCTTTTTTCTTTCTCTTCCTTCCTTCTTTCTTTCCATCTTTCTTTCTTTCTTTCTTTCTCTTTCTTCCTTATTTCTTTCCATTGTTCTTTCTCTTACTTTCTTTCCTTCTTTTCTTTCCTTCCTTCTTTTTTCTTCCTTCCTTCCTCCCTTTCTTTCTTTCTTTCTTTTTCTCTTTCTCTTCCTTCTTTCTTTCTATCTTTTTCTCTTTTTTCTTTCTTTCTCTTTCTTTCTCCCTTCCTTCTTTCTTTCCGTCTTTCCATCTTTCTTTCTTTCTTTTCCTTCCTTCCTCTGTCCCTTCCTTCCTTCCTTCCTTCCTTCCTTCCTTCCTTCCTTCCTTCCTCCCTCCCTCCCTCCCTCCCTCCCTCTTTCTTTCTTTCTTTCTTTCTTTCTTTCTTTCTTTCTTTCTTTCTTTCTTTCTTTCTTTCTTCCTTTTTCCATCTCTCCCTCCCTTCTGCGCCCTCTTTCCCTTTTGCTCCTCCAGGAGGGAAAATCAGAGTGGGCATTTTGATGGATGAATGTGAAATGTTATCAGAACGAGTCTCCAGGGAGGAATATCAAGTAATCGTTATTTTCATTGCTTTCAAACATGGGAAATACAGGGCCTGGATTGAGTGGAAAGAAAGCCGGTTGACGTGAGCGACATCTGTGGGGAGGCGTGGGTGGAAAGCACGCAGATCAAGGCCCTGGTTTCACAGATGGGGCCGGCCTAATGGGCCATCTCGACTGCGGAGGTTACAAAGCAAGGGGTAAAATTGGAAATTTAGTCACACTGCCTGACTCCCTTTCTTCGGCCACCCTTGTCATGTCCTATCAAATCTTGCTGTCCACAAATTTCACCAGGAAAAGCAACACCTGAGTTAGCATAACACAGTTAGAAGGGACCTTGAGGTCTTCTAGTCCAACCCTCTGCAGACCCAATACCATTTCAGACAAATAGCTGTCCAATCTCTTCTTAAAAACCTCCAGTGATGGAGCACCCACAACCTCTGGAGGCAAAACATTCGACTGGTTAATTGTTCTCACTGTCAGGAAATTTCTCCTTAATTCTTGGTTGCTTCTCTCCTTGACTAGTTTCCATCCGTTGCTTCTTGTCCTGCCTTCAGGCGCTTTGGAGAAGAGCTCAACCGCCTCTTCTTTGGGGCAAGACTTGGGTTTGGCCAGTCTAAAGAAAAGAAGAAATAGGGGAGACATGATAGCCGTGTTCCAGTATTTGAGGGGCTGCCACAAGGCAGAGGGGGGCCAGGTTGTTCACCAAAGCACCAGAGGGAAGAATGAGAAACATTGGTTGGAAACTGATCAAAGAGAGAAGCAACCTGGAATTAAGGAGAATCTTCCTGACAGTGAGGACAATTAACCAGTGGAACAGGTTTGACCCCAGAAATCGTGGGAACTCCATCACTGGAGGTTTTAAAGAAGAGACTGGACAACCATTTGTCTGAAATGGTATAGCTCAGGGCTTTTCAACCAGTGGTACGGGTACCACCTGTGGTATATTGGCACCTAGCAGGTGGTACGCGACCTTCCTAGAAAAGGGGTAGCGGGGGAAGGGAATGAGATGAACTGGTGGCAGCACCGCACAAGCCTGAATCAGTGCCAGGTTCCAGCTGGAGCTCGGCGCTGATCCCGGCGCTTCCGCTGAGCCCAGAAGAAGCGCCGATCAGCTGGAATGTTGCAGCATCTTCAGGGTCTTGTGATTTACATTCAGATGCTTGGCAACTGATTCACGTTTATGACGGTCACAGTGTCCCAGGGTCATGTGAAGTGACCAAAACCTGCTGCAACCACCCAGCAGATGGGGGGAAATAAAAACCAAACACCCCCCCCACCCCCGCTGCCAATCCTCAACAGAAATGCTCACAACGATGAAAACCTCGAACAGGAGGAAGAGCGCCGCCAGGCGGGCAGGCAGGTGTCTTGCTCGGCTGTGGCTTGGGGGGCACTTTTTTCAGTGCCATTGTAACTTCGAATGTCACTAAGCGAACTGTTGTAAGTCGAGGACTACCTGTACTTCATCACTTTTTTCCTTTTGGGGGGGGGAGGTTTGTCAGCAACTTTTTGACACCTTGCTAGGTGACTGGTGGTCCTCGGATGTTGCCATATCCTAAAAGTGGTACAATGGGTGAAAAGGTTGAAAAGCCCTGGTCTAGGTTCTCCTGCTTGAGCAGGGGGCTGGACTAGATGACCTCCATGGTCCCTTCCAACTCTTCTATTCTATTCTATTCTATTCTATTCTATTCTATTCTATTCTATTCTATTCTATTCTATTCCATATTTTCTATTCTATTCTATTCTATTCTATTCTATTCTATTCTATTCTATTCTATTCTATTCTATTCTATTCTATTCTATTCTATTCTATTCCATATTTTCTATTCTATTCTATTCTATTCTATTCTATTCTATTCTATTCTATTCTATTCTATTCTATTCTATTCTATTCTATTCTAATATTCTATTCTATTCTATTCTATTCTATTCTATTCTATTCTATTCTATTCTATTCTATTCTATTCTATTCTATTCTATTCTATTCTATTCTATTCTATTCCATATTTTCTATTCTATTCTATTCTATTCTATTCTATTCTATTCTATTCTATTCTATTCTATTCTATTCTATTCTATTCTATTCTATTCTATTCATTTTCAATCTATTTTATGCTACGCTATTCTAATTTTCCATCTATTCTGTTCTATTCTAATTTTCCATTCCATTCCATTCCATTCCATTCCATTCCATTCCATTCCATTCCATTCTATTCTATTCTATTCTATTCTATTCTATTCTATTCTATTCTATTCTATTCTATTCTATTCTATTCTATTCTATTCCATTCCATATTTTCTATTCTATTCTATTCTATTCTATTCTATTCTATTCTATTCTATTCTATTCTATTCTATTCTATTCATTTTCAATCTATTTTATGCTACGCTATTCTAATTTTCCATCTATTCTGTTCTATTCTAATTTTCCATTCCATTCCATTCCATTCCATTCCATTCCATTCCATTCCATTCCATTCTATTCTATTCTATTCTATTCTATTCTATTCTATTCTATTCTATTCTATTCTATTCTATTCTATTCTATTCTATTCTATTCTATTCTATTCTATTCTATTCTATTCTATTCTATTCTATTCTCATTCCTTTCCATATTCTATTCTGTTCTGTTCTGTTCTATTCTATTCTAGGGAAGGGAAGAGTAGCTAGGTGCAGGTATTTCATGATGTCATTACGGTGGCCATTTTGACTTTTTTGACCCGCTCCACGGTGGAGCTACAGAGGTGACAGGGTCAGCACCTGCAGGCATGGGTGAAAGGTGATGTGCAATTGAACTCCACCGTCCCTGCTTGGCAGAGGCACCCAGACATCTAGTCGAGCTTCCATCTTTCCACTTCTCATCCTTCTTCCCCTCCCCGCACCCCGGCCCTTCCTCCCTCCAGCTTTGCTCAAACTGCCCCGTGATAGATGGAGTCGACCCCACCAGGCGCCGTCCACCCGATATTGTCTTGTAAAACCTCAGACTGTGCCGATGTCGTTCGCCTTTTATTTCATTTTATTCACAGAACTAATCAGCTTGACAGCGGGTTAATAAGTGTCCACTCACACCCAGTTGTAAAAGGTGTAAAGATAAATTTGTAAAGAAGGTTTACTTTTTAGGCTGTTTTTAATTTTTTTGTAAGGATGCTTTTTTTTTTTGAAAGGCCAAAAAAAAAAAAAGAACTTCCTGGGCATACAAATACTTCCGCGGAGTGTTATCGGTGGATGAAACCTACAGCTTGTTTGGGGAAGATGTGGCCGAAAGAATGGCTGGTCAAAGAAAGATCAGATGGGGAGAGTTGAAAAAGAGAGAAATGAAAGAGGCGGCACCAGACTAGAAATCAGGAGGCAGTGAGTTCTAGTCTAGCCTTAAGCTGGGTGACTCTGAGCCAATCACCAGGAGGCAGTGACTTCTAGTCCCGCCTTGGGCATGAAAGTTGGGCAAGTGGGCCAATAACTAGGAGATGTTGAGTTCTAGTGCCGCCTTAGCCATGAAAAGTGGCTGACGGGCCAATCACCAGAAGGTGGTGAGTTCTAGTCCTGCCTTATATATGAAAGCCAGCTACTTGACTTTGGGCCAATCCCTGCCTCTCAGCCCAGCCCACCTCACAGGGATGTTGTTGTGGGGAAAAGAGGAGGAGAAGGGGGGAGAATGGCGTCTTCCTCTTCCTATTATTTAAGTCCACCATCTTGAGCTGTTTATAAAAAATAAAAATAAAAATAAAGCCAGGATATAGATCTATTTATCTATTTATATTCTGCGTTTATTGTGTCTTATATACAAGCAGTCCTTGACTTATGACCATAATTGAGCCCAACATTTATGTTGCTAAGTGAGACATTTGTTCAGTGAGTTTTGACCCAATTTACGACTTTTCTTGCCACGGTTGTTAAGTGAATCACTGCAGTTGTAAAGTGAATAACCTGGTCGTTGTGCTGTTTCCCCCCCCCCCCCCATTGACTTTGCTTGTCAAAAGGCTGCAAATGGTGTTCACTTGACCCCGGGACACACTGCGACCATCATAAATACAAGTCAGTATCCAAGCGTCCGAATTTTGATCATGTGATTGTAAGGGTGAAAAATGGTCCTAACTCACTTCTTTTAGGGATGTTGTTATTTTGGTCACAATAATAATAATAATGATAATAATAACAACAACAACAATAACAACAACTCGATAGGTAGACAAAAATGCCAAATCCAGTCTGAACATCTGGCTGACTGTGCGATGATCAATAATAATAATAATAATAATAATAATAATAATAATAATAATAATAATAATAATAATAATGATGATGATGATGATGATGATGATGATGATGATGATGATGTTGGAAGGGACCTTGGAGGTCATCTAGTCCAACCCCCTGCTCAGGCAGGAAACCCTATACCATTTTGGACAAATGGCTGTCCAGTCTCTTCTTAAAGACTTCCAGTGTTGGAGCATCCACAGCTTCTGGAGGCAGGTTGTTCCACTGGTTAATTGTTCTGACTGTCAGGAAGTTTCTCCTTAGTTCCAGGTTGCTTCTCTCCGTGACTAGTTTCCATCCGTTGCTTCTTGTCCTGCCTTCAGGTGCTTTGGAGAATAGCTTGACTCCCTCTTCTTTGGGGCCGCCCCTGAGATACTGGAAGGCTGCTATCAGGTCCCCCCTTGTCCTTCTCTTCATTAAACTATACACTTACCGAATTCCAGCAACCGTTCTTTCTTTCTTTTTTTTTATTGAAAAGTTTTACAATACATTTTATCTTTAACAATCCCTCCCCCCCTCCCCCCACCCAACCCTTCCTAACCCTCCCTAACCCTCCCCCCCCTTCCCCCCTCCCCGACTTCCCAGAGCTAAATACAAGGTATAAAAGTAAAAACAATCATAAACAACCATATGTTAACAACAATAAACTATTAAGTCGATCGCACTGTAGCTCATATGAAATGACTACAAGCAATACTAATATCACATTAAAAAAAACTTATACAAATGCTAAATGAAACTTTTTGGTCCCATATTTGTTCTGGATGTAATCAATCCACTTTTTCCACTCCATAATATAACGTTGTTGCGAATGGTCTTTCAAATAAGCCGAGATCTTTGCCATTTCCGCCAGGTCAGAAACCTTTAGAGTCCATTCTTCTATAGTCGGCAGTTCCTCCTTCTTCCAATATTGACCTACTAAAAGTCTTGCTGCCGTAATTAAGTTCAACATCAGCTTAGTGTCCACAACAGTAGTATCCGTAATTATGCCCAATAAAAACAATTGCGGACAAAACTTTATCCTTTGCTTAAATATCTTCTGCACCAAATTTTAATCCAAAAAGCTTTAACCTTTTTGCAGGTCCACCATATATGAAAATACGTTGCGTCTTCACCACCACATCTCCAGCATTTAGGTTGATAGTTCGGATACATACTTGCAAGCTTTTTAGGATCTAAATGCCATCTATAAAACATTTTATAAAAGTTCTCTCTTAAATTTTGAGCTTGCGTAAATTTGACGTTCCTCACCCAAATCTTTTCCCAAGTGTCCATTGTGATAACTTCTTGAATATTCTGAGCCCACTTTATCATACAATCTTTAACAAGTTCTGTTTCTGAGTCAATTTCTATCAATGCAAGATATATCCGTTTGATATGTGCTGGACCCTGATTTAGCAACCGTTCTTTCTATGTTTTAGCCTCCAGTCCCCTGATCATCTTTGTTGCTCTTCTCTGTACTCTTTCCAGAGTCTCAACCTCTTTTTTGTATTGTGGTGACCAAAACTGGAAGTAGGATTCCAAGTGTGGCCTTACAGTGAACTGTTGTAAGTTGAGGACTATCTGTATTATGGTGTTTGCTTAATGACCACAGCATTCACTTTATGACCAATGTCCACTTGGTCAAGTGGGAGCCTCAAAAGTGCAGAGAAGAGCAATAAAGATGATGACTTAATAACCCACATGATTCACTTAATTATAGGGTTTCCTGCCTGAGCAGGGGGTTGGAGTAGATGACCTCCAAGGTACCTTCCAACATCATCATCATCATCATCATCATCATCAACATCATCATCATCATCATCATTATTATTATTATTATTATTATTATTATTATTATTATTATTATTATTATTATTATTACTATTACTATTATTGTCATTGTCATTATTATTATTGTGATTCACTTAACAACTGTGGCAAAGCAGGACGCAAAATGGGGCAAAACTGACTTAACAACAGTACTGTGGGGCTCAACCGGGCCTTTCTTAGCAAAGGAAACTCCAGCCCCAATTATCGTCGTAAGTCGAGGACTTCCTATCACAATATAACCTTTTCTAGCCTCTTCTGGCAATTTCTGTTCCGGGAGACCGAAAGCCCCAGTGTTGATAGTTATTTACATATAAACCACAGGATAACATCCCTAATCTGTCTGATTAGGCCGAGGTTTAAATTAAAAGTCTCGGAAATTTACCTCTTCGCATTGTCAAAGTTAATAGTAGTTTCGGAGATAAACTTCGTGGGAAAAGGCAGCTTCCCCGCTGAGCTAATTAACACCAATTTAGGCTCTTAGATGAGGTGTTTGATTCCACAGTCCTTGGCAACGACCCCTCTAATAAATCAGGGATAAAGGGTAAGGGGGGGGTTAGGAGGAAAGAGAGGGACGTGGGGAGCAGGTGCCAAAAAGCCACAGATGGGGCACAGCAGGAAATGTGGGAAAGCAGGCTAGTCCCCGACTTACGACCAGAAAGACAGGCTAGAGGTCCCCTTGCTAAGCAAGGTGGTGGCTAAGAGAGTTGCGCCCAATTTTACAACCTACTTACAGGCATTCTGCGACTTTACGACCTCGATTGCCCCCCCACCCCAATTTCAGTCGTTAAGGGAGACATTTGTTAAGTGAATTTTGCCCCGTTTTACGACCTTTTTGGCCACAGTTGTTAAGGGAATCACTGCAGCTGATAAGTTAGCAACCTGATTGTTGAGTGAACCCGACTTCCCGCGTTGACTTTGCTTGTCAGAAAGTTTCCAAAGGGGATCACGTGACCCCAGGAGACTCCGACCGTCATAAACTAGATGACCTCCAAGGTCCCTTCCAACATCATCATCATCATCATCATCATCATCATCATCATCATCATCATCATCATCAGATGATGGGGGCAATTAAGCTGACTTTGTAATAATGCTGCTTGGGGTGTGTGTGTGTGTGAAAGCCCTAATAAGCAGGCATATACATAGAATGAAGGCTACTGCTAAGCTTGTAAGCCGCCCTGAGTCTTCGGAGAAGGGCGGGATATAAATGGAATTAAAATAAATAAAAATAAAATAAATTATTATTATTATTATTATTATTATTATTATTATTATTATTATTATTATTATTATTATTATTATTATTCTTTTATTCATTAAACATGAACCTCAGTCAACTGAACACTCAAATTGACTGGCACTAATGGTTGACACGGGTTGCTGCCAGCATCCTAGGTATCAACCAGGTATCTCCTTAAAATGTAAGATGTTCCGAGTAGCGCAGTTTTTTGCAGCATTGCCGGAGTTATTGCAGGAAGCTGCAGTTCCTTGATGTGTTTTGCAAAGTTTTTGGACACGGTTCCCTGTGCCCCGATGAAAATGGGTATCCCTGTGACACATTTCATCCATAACCGCGCCGTTTCAATGGCCAGGTTGCGGTATTTCGTAATTTTTTTCAGTTCTTTTTCTTCGACTCTGGCATCTCCTGGTACAGCGATATCAATCAGCTGTACGCTTCGGTTCTCTACAACTGCGATATCTGGTGTGTTGTGTTCCAAATGGCGATCTGTCTGTATTCGGAGGTCCCACAAGATCTTCACCCTCTCATTCTCAACAACTTTTTCCACCCTATGTTCCCATGACTTTTCGGACACAGGCAAGTTGTATTTTTTACACAATGCCCAGTGGTTTAGTTTAGCAACTCGGTCATGTCTAGTTTTGTAATCAGTCTGCACAATTTTGCTACACTCACATATTAAATGTGAAACAGTTTCAACTTTGTCGTTGCAAAGTCGGCAATTTGGATTGTCAGTGGATTTTTGTATCTTCGCTTTCATGGCATTAGTTTGTAGTGCTTGTCCTTGAGCAGCCAGTATTAAGCCTTCTGTTTCTTTCTTGATCTTTCCCATTTTAAGCCATGCCCATGTCAAGTTGTTATCACATTTTCCATCAATGTTTTTCAAATGCTGTCCATGCAAAGCTTTGGTTTTCCATCTATTTAATCTGTCATCCAGCCATACCACAAGATCTTCACCCTCTCATTCTTGACAACTTTTTCCACCCTATGTGCCCACGACTTTTCAGACACAGTGACCCGATGACAATGGGCATCCCTGTTACACGTTTCATCCACAATCGTGCCATTTCGATGGCCAGGTCGTGATATTTCGTAATTTTTTCCAGTTCTTTTTCTTTTTTTCGACTCTGGCATCTTCCTGGTACAGCCCTGCTACGCTGAACAGGGCGATTCAAGTCCACATGGGCCAAACATCAAATTTTCAAAAGTTCCTTTGAAAACTTGGAAAATCCATCGGAAAAAAAAGGTGCTGGAACTCCCTTCCGGTGCGTTCTACGACAGGGGAAAAAAAGCACTGGTTGCAATTGTTTCAGAAATGGGCGAACCAAACTCCAGAGGAAAAATAAAGCTATTAAAGAGTCCCCTCCGTTATCTTGTGGATCAGAAGCAGTTTGTTTCTGAAGAACAGTTGGGAAACAGGAGTGGGTGGTTACTAACACTTCTGTGCCCTGCTTTCAGCTTCCCAGCCGTGCCTGCTTAGAACAGGATGCTGAAATAAAGGAAAGTCAGCACAATTTATCAGAGCAGCTCTCTCGATCAGGGATGATAGGAAGGCAATCTTCACAGAGACGGACTGGCCTGAACTCACCCAGCTGGCTTTCAGGCTTAGGTAGGACTAGAACTCCCTATCTCCTGGTGATTGGCCCAAAGTCACCCAGCTGGCTTTCAGGCTTAGGTAGGACTAGAACGCCCTATCTCCTGGTGATTGGCCCAAAGTCACCCAGCTGGCTTTCAGGCTTAGGTAGGACTAGAACTCCCTATCTCCTGGTGATTGGCCCGAAGTCACCCAGCTGACTTTCATGGCTAAGGTAGGCTAGAACTCACCATCTCCTGGTGATTAGCCCAAAGTCACCCAGCTGGCTTTCAGGCTTAGGTAGGACTAGAACTCCCTATCTCCTGGTGATTGGCCCAAAGTCACCCAGCTGACTTTCATGGCTAAGGTGGGCTAGAACTCACCATCTCCTGGTGATTGGCCCAAAGTCACCCAGCTGGCTTTCAGGCTTAGGTAGGACTAGAACTCCTGGTGATTGGCCTGAAGTCACCCAGCTGACTTTCATGGCTAAGGTGGGACTAGAACTCACCATCTCCCGGTGATGGATCCAAAGTCACCAAGCCGCCTTTCATGCCTAAGGCAGAACTAGAACTCACCATCTGCTGGCGATTGGCCCCAAACCAACCAGCCTGCTTTTCTTGCCTAAGACAGGACTAGAACTCACCCTCTCCTGGTGATTGGTCCAAGGTCACCCAGCTGATTTTCATGCCTAAGGTGGGACTAGAACTCACCGTCTCCTGGTGATTGACTGGAAGTCAACCTGTACCGAGATACGTTTTAGTAAAAAAGAACACGATGCATTTCTTCGTTCGCATTTGACCAGCCCAATAGCTTCTAAATCTGTTGGGTACCAAAAAGCCTATTTTTCTCAGCTGGATGTGCTTGACTCGCACTGCAGGCTGCTGGGGTGAAGTCAGGGGTCTTCAAGAGAAGGACGAGGGGGGACAGGATAGCAGTCTTCCAATATCTCAGGGGCTGCCCCAAAGAAGAGAGAGTCAAGCTGCTCTCCAAAGCACCTGAAGGCAGGACAAGAAGCAACGGATGGAAACTAGTCAAGGAGAGAAGCAACCTGGAACTAAGGAGAAATTTCCTGACAGTTAGAACAATTAACCAGTGGAACAACCTGCCTCCAGAAGTGGTGAATGCTCCAACACTGGAAGTTTTTACGAAGAGACTGGACAGCCATTTGCCTGAAATGGTATAGGGTTTCCTGCCTGAGCAGGGGGTTGGACTAGATGACCTCCAAGGTCCCTTCCAACATTATTATTATTATTATTATTATTATTATTATTATTATTATTATTATTATTATTATTATTATTATTATTATTATTATTATTATTATTATTATTATTATTATTATTATTATTATTATTATTATTATTATTGAGTGTGGTCAAAAAAGACGGCCAGTGGGTCCTTGGGTTCGAAGCCCTTTGGAGAGATGTTTGAAAACTGATCTGAATTCCACTTAATACAAACGACTTCAGTTTCAGTTCAATCCAATTCAATACAATTCCAGGTGGCCTTCAACTCTCAGCTAAGCCAAAATTTTGGTGGCTAAATGAGGAAGTTGTTCAGTGAGTTTTGCAAGCTCTCTTTCCACCACTGTTAAGTGAATCACGGCATTGTCAAGTTAATAATACTCTCTCCTAAGAAGAAGACCAAGACAAACCACTTTTCAGAAAAATTGCCAAGGCTTTTCCATCCTAATGGAAATCAAACCTGATTTGATGGGACCCCCCCTTCCCCAAAATAGAAATTGATGGGTTCAAAACTGTCAACTCTTGGATCCAAAATGACAAAGCCAACATTCACACAGTTTAAAAGGCACATTCCCGTGGTCAAGCTTGGCGAAGTGTTTCACTTTTTTCTTCAGTGAGACACCTAAAGAACGGCGAGGTGTATAATTTGGAGAACTCCAGAAAGCTCGGCCCGAATCTCCTTTTTATAGCCTTCCCTATTCTAATATTTACATAATTGTTCATATCTCATTTGCAACCGACGATGGTTTGCATTTCGTGTTTGAGCAGATAAACTGGGAGAACGTAATCTCCTCTCCTAAATTTTAAAATATTCCTACTTTGAACGTCTTTATAGGTATGAATAGAACCACAGGTAGCCCTTGACTTACGACGATTCATTTAGCGAACGTCCAAACGGCACTGGAAAAAATGACTTACGACTATTTTTTCACACAACTGTAGAAGCATCCCCACGATCACGTGATCAGAATTTGGATGCTTGGCAACTGACTCATATTTACGATGGTTGCAGTGTTCCGGGATCACGGGATCCCCTTTTGCGACCTTCTGACAAGCAAAGTCAATGGGTGTGGGGGGAGCCATATTCACTTAACAACCACATTACTAACATAACGACTGCAGTGATTCACTTAACGACTTGGCAAGAAAGAAAGGTGGTGAAATGGGGCAAACTCACATAACAAATATCTCACATAGCAACAGATGTTGGTCTCAATTGTGGTCATTCTCTGAAATGATATAAGGTTTCCTGCCTGAGCAGGGCATTGGATTAGATGACCTCCAAGGTCCATTCCAACTTCTTCTTCTTCTTCTTCTTCTTCTTCTTATTATTATTATTATTATTATTATTATTATTATTATTATTATTATTATTATTATTATTATTATTATTATCTAGTGCCAGATTTGGCTAGTGTTGCCCAGCCAACATTTGTGGACTTCAACTCCCAGAATTCCCCAACCAGCACTTGTGGGAATTCTGGGAGTTGCGGTCCACACATCTTGTTGCTGAGGTTGAACAATACTGATCTAGAGAAAAGTAAATTGGTCCCAGAATGTATTCTTTCTGCCTGGAGATCCGTGTTTTGAAGTTTGTGGTATTTTTTTTAAGCCCATAATTTAGTCAGAAGACACATACTTTCTCTCTACTGGGGGAAAACTGTATGGTTCTCTGACTTTGGCTCATCTGCTCTGCTCCGAGTGCTTTCCGCTGCTGCTGGTTCCAATTTAATGATTTTCACTTAATGGCATATTGTAATTGTCCTGTTTTTTTAAAGCATATTAAAACTCTCAGTAAACAGGCAACGTTGGGAGGACAACATGCCCTCAAAAGCAGGTTAGGAATCCATTAAATAGAATAATTGAAAAGATGATAATTGGGGCGTGTGTGGAAAGCTGCATTGCGTTCCACTCATTAGCCTCGGAAAAGCTTTGACGAATTTCAGGGTTTTTGAGTTTTATCTTCTCAAAGCCCTTCCAGAAATGTCAAACCAGAGCGAGACTACCCAGGCCATCGCTATAAATGGAATTACATTTATTTATTTCCATTCTGCCTTTTTTATTTTTACAATAACTTAAGGCAGCAAAAATATCCGACATCTTTCCTCCTCCTGTTTTTGCCACAACAATCAGCCAGTCAATCAGCCAGCTTTTGTGCCTCGGGTGGAACTAGAACTCATCGTTCCCTGGCGATTGGCCCAAATTCATCCAACCATTTTTCATGCCTAAGGTGGGACTAGAACTCACCGTCTCCTGGTGATTGACCCAAAGTCACCCGGCTGGCTTTCATGTCTAAGGCAGGACTAGAACTCACCATCTCCTGGTGATTGGCCCAAAGTCACCCAGTCATTTTTCATGCCTAAGGTGGGACTAGAACTCATTGTCTCCTGGTGATTGACCCAAAGTCACCCGGCTGACTTTCATGCCTAAGGTGGGATTAGAACTCACCATCTCCTGGTGATTGGCCCAAAGTTATCCAACCATTTTTCATGCCTAAGGTGGGACTAGAACTCACTGTCTCCTGGTGATTGGCCAAAGTCACCCAGCTGGCTTTCATGCCTAAGGCGGGACTAGAACTCACCATCTTCTGGTGATTAGCCCAAGATCACCCAACCAGTTTTCATGCCTAAGGCAAGACTAGAACTCACTGCCTTCTGATGATTGGCCCAAAGTCACCCAGCTGACTTTCAGGCCTAAGGTGGAACTAGAACTCACTGTCTCTTGGTTTCTAGGCCAGCATCTGAACTACTACAGGAAATAGGCTATGTTTTCTGTATCACTTCCTTGCAAATACTTCAGAAACATCCATCATATCCCTCTTTGCTCTTTAGGTCAAGTTTCAATCAGAGGAAGAAATTTCAGACTCCTCTGCTGTTATCCATGTGTTTAGTTTTCCATGAGGTCATCTCAGTTGGCAGAGAAGAATGGGCTTTGTAGTGCTGGAGGACAAAGGAATTTATTCTTGCCATGCAAACGAAGGTGTTACCTATTTGGGTGACAATAGGTAAATATTTTATCCTCCCTTATAAACCTCCTATTTCTGTATGGTGACCATTTTGTTCCTTGATCAATTTCAGATACCTCTAGGACAGGGGTAGGCAACCTTGGCTCTTTTATGACTCATGGACTTCAACTCCCAGAATTCCTGAGCCAGCATGGCTCAGCTTGGAAACCTCTCCCTTTTCCCTCAGCATGGCTGGCTCAGGAATTCTGGGAGTTGAAGTCCATGAGTCGTAAAAGAGCCGAGATTGCCTACCCCTGCTCTAGGAAGCATGCTGGCTGGGGAATTCTGGGAATTGAAGTCTACCAAGCCTAAGGAATTCTGGGAGATGAAGTCCACCAATGGTGGCCAGGCAATTCACAGACTTTAAAGTTTGCTTGAAAGACCTGATGCTAAGTCCAGAGTTTTCAAACGTTTTCAGACTGTGGAACCTTTTGGTTACAAAATAAAAATAAATCTTGAAATTGCTGATCAAAGAGGCAAAACTAGCATGGAAAATTGACTGTGCTGTCAGATGTAGTTTGAAAAACCTGTTGTTGTTTTTCTTTTTAAAAATGACTCTTTCTGCCCCAAGAGAACAGTACCTATCTAAATTAAGGTAAACGTAAAAGTTGCCCCGCACATGCGTGCTAGTTGAAGCAGAAGAGCCAGCGCTTGTCCGAGGACGTCTCCGTGGTCATGTGGCCGGCATGACTAGATGCCAAGGGCGCATGGAACGCTGTTACCTTCCCACCGTAGTGGTCCCTATTTTTCTACTTGCATTTTTACGTGCTTTCGAACTGCTAGGTTGGCAGAAGCTGGGACGAGTAACAGGCGCTCACTCTCTTACGCGGCACTCGGGATTCGACCCGCCAAACTGCCGACCTTCTGATCGACAAGCTCAGCGTCCTAACCCACTGAACCACCGTGTCCCTTATAGCTATCTAAATTAGGGGACCCCAAACTTGACAACTTGTGGACCTCAAATTCCCAGAATTCCTCAACTAGCATGGAGGCTGGAATCCCCTAATCTAAGCCTTGTGGACTTCAATGCAACATGGCTGCCTAAGGAATTCTGGTAGTTGAACTTCTCAAGTTTAATAATAGAATAGAGCTGAAAGGGACCTTGGAGGTCTTCTAGTCCAGCTCCTGCTTAAGCAGGAGAACCTATACCATCTCAGACAAGTGACTGTCTATTCTAGCCTCTTCTTAAAAACCTCCAGTGATCGAGCGCCCACAATTTCTGGTGGCAAGCTGTTCCACTGGTTAATTGTCCTCACTGTCAGGAAGTTTCTCCTTAATTCCAGGTTGCTTCTCCAACCATTGTTTCTTGTCCTGCCTTCTGGTGCTTTGATGAATGATAGAAGTAAAGGAAAGCTCTTCAAAATTTAATATTGAAAGAGCAACTTAAAATGGAATTTGCTGCAGTGGAAACTTACTGCATGGACAAACAAGCGTACTCAAAACTATAATGGCTGGAAAACAGGAAAGGATAGCATAATGGCAGGATGTAAGATAAATACGTAGGCAAAAAATTAGCTGGGTCTTAAGAGTGGGAAAGGAAGAAGAGAAGATGTAAAAACATCTGTAAGAGGAAATGGCTAGCCAGGAAAACTTAAATAAACTGAAAAACAGGAAAGGACCTATTGTTCTAAGGGGCCCAAAACTCAAAACCAACAATTGAATATGTCTAATATTTTATATTTTTAATGTACATGTGATGTATGATTTAGTATGTAGCAGGAAATAGGTAGGAGGCAATCGGAAAGAGTGTAACCTCATAGTACCTCAGCTAATGGGGAAAGAGGAGGGATGTGGCGGCTGGGACAGGGCTGTATAAAGAAGGGAATATTTTGGGTTGAAACGTTGGAGAGAACCAAGCTTTGATAGCTTCCCTTCCCACTTATTGCAATAAACGAAAGAAAAGGCCTTCGCTGTGTCTTGGCTGGTTATTGGTCAGGCTGTTGTGATTCAGGGTCAGCCTGTGGGTTCGGCAGTTGGGTCGGACGACTCAGAGGAGGAGGAGGGGGGTGTTGAAGACCTTGCTGAGGGGGTTGAAGATCTTGCTGATGAGAGCCCTCAGCCAGGCCCCTCCCACTTGGTCACCACGGAGACCCAGCTGTGTGAGCCTGACAGTGTGGATGAAGATGACCCACAGCTGGCCCTGTTCAAGGACGCCCGACGCAGGAGGCAGTCAATCAGGAGTAAACAGAGGAAGGCAATGGGGCTCCTCGGAAGGAGGCAGAGAGAAGCCACGCCCTGAACTGTATTTAAGGGGGAATGCGTGGGAGGGCTGGTTTGCTGAAGGCAACCGCTTGGATAGTTCCTGTTTCTTAAAGCTCCTGTTTCTTGGTTTGTCTTGTTCCGTTTGTTTTTGTAGCAATAAATTTGGCAGGCGTAATTTCAGCCTCTTGCCTTCTTGAAAAAGGGGTTGTCCCTGCCTTTTCTGCAGGGCCGGTAGCAGGCTGGTACAGAACACAGGCGAGCTTGCCTCTGGTCACGAAGGAAAGTGGCCAGGAGCACATAACAATGAATAATGTGACCCCCCCCTCGTCTTTGTGGCAGCCCCCCAGGTACTGGAATACGGCTATCATGTCTCCCTTATTTCTTCTTTTCTTTAGGCTAGCCAAACCCAAGTCCCGCAGCCGTTCTTCATATGTTTTAGCCTCCAGGCCTTGGATCATCTTAGTTGCTCTTCTCTGAATTTTTTCCAAACTCTCCACATCTTTTTTGTGGTATGGTGACCAAAATTGGCTGCAGTATTCCAGGTGTGGTCTTCATCTTGCCAAGTTTGGAGACACCCCCCCCCGATCCAGATTATTCCTGATGAGGCTGAAAGCCCCCTGCCTCCCGGAATTTAGCTAGCTCCACACCCAGGCCTGTGGTCAGTTTTAAGTTGTGTGCCTCTAACAACAGCTGAAGAAAAAGAGCTTCATTTTTCACCTGCTCTGTGAAGAGACTGACTTCATCTCCCAACACGGAGAAGATCTATTTTTTAAAATGAACTATATTTCCTCAGCAAGGCAGACCGGAAAGAGAATGATGACTCAGGCCTAACCGAGTAGGCCAGAAATATATCTGGAGGACCATGAATTAAAGATACTGCGATCTCCCTCAGCCTCTTTGGAAAGAGAAATACATTGTGGGGACATTCACTGTCTCTTCCTCACATTTCATGAGGAAGGCAGGGAACGGGCTAGAGAAATACAGGCAGTCCTCGACTTACGACCACAACTGAGCCCAAAATTTCTGCTGCTAAGTGAGTCAGTTGGGTGAATTTTGCCTCACTTGATGACCTTTCCTGTCACAGACGTCAAGGGAAGCACTTCAATTGTTCAGTTAGTAACACCGTTGTTAAGTGAATCTGGCTTGTCAGGATCACATGACCCCGGGACACTGCAACCGTCATAAACATGAGTCCGTTGTCAAGTGTCTGAATTTTGATCACATGACCGTGGGGATACTGCACGGGTCGTAAGGGTGAAAAATGGTCATACGCCACTTTTCCCAGTGCTTTGTAACTTTAAACGGTCACTAAACAGAATAACAGAATTGGAAGGGACTCAGAGGTCTTCTAGACCGGCCCCCTTCTAGTCTAACCCAGCCAGAAAATAAACTGTTGTAAATAGAGGACTACCTTTATGAGGAAAGGGCTCAACAACCTCTTCTGAAGGCATCAAAGATGGGATTTGAGAAGCATCAGCATAGATGTGTTCGAAAAACTGAGTGTTCTGTACCAGCCTGCTACCGGCCCTGCAGAAAAGGCAACCCCTTTACAAACGGCAAGAGGCTGGAATAACGTCTGCCAAATTTATTACTACAAAAACAAACAAGACACGAACCAAGATACAGGAGCTTTGAAACACTATCTGAGCGGTTGCTTTCAGCAAACCAGCCCTCCCCACACATTCCCTTTATAAAGAGTTCAGGGCGTGGCTTCTCTCTGCCTCCTTCCGAGAAGCCCCATTGCCTTCCTCTGTTTACTCCTACTTGACTGCCTCCTGCGTCGGGCGTCCTTGAACAGGGCCAGCTGTGGGTCATCTTCATCCACACTGTCAGGCTCACACAGCTGGGTCTCCATGGTGACCAAGTGGGAGGGGCCTGGCTGAGGGCTCTAATCAGCAAGATCTTCAACCCCCTCAGCAAGGTCTTCAACACCCCCCTCCTCCTCTGAGTCGTCCGACCCAACTGCCGAACCCACAGGCTGACCCTGAATCACAACACTGAGGCCCAGAATCCAGTTTAATCCATTTTAAGGAAAATTGTGCTACACCCAAAAGAAGGCATAATTATGAGGTTAGAAACCATCTCCAACAGCAAATGGTTGAATCAGCTTGGTACGTTCCATCTAAGATAGAGAAGATTGTAGAGACCACAGTGGTTATAACACATTCAGAACACAGCTGGAAGGGACCTTGGAGGTCTTCTAGTCCAACCCTTCTAGTCAAGCAGGAGACCCTAACGTTTCACACAAGGGGCTGTCCAGTTTCTTCTTAAAAGCCTCCAGTGATGGAGCATCCACAGCTTCTGAAGGTAAGAAGTTCCACTGATTAATTGTTCTCACTGTTAGGAAGTTTCTCCCTAATTCCAGGTTGCTTCTCTCCTTGATTAATTTCTATCCGTTGTTTCTGGTGCTTTGGAAAATAAGTTGACACCCCTCTTCTTTGTGGCAACCCCTCAAATACTGGAATACTGCTATCGTGTGTCCCCCTAGTCCTTCTTTTCTCTAGACTGGCCATACCCAAATCCTGCAACCGTTCTTCGTATGTTTTAGTCTCCAGGCCTTTGATCATCTTCGTCGCTCTTCTCTGCACTGTTTCCAAAGTCTCCACATCTTTTTTGTAATGTGGTGACCAAAACTGGATGCAGGATTCCAGGTGTGGCCTTACCAAGGCTTTATAAAACGGTACTAATACTCCGTGTGATTTTGATTCTATGCCTCTGTTTATACAACCAAGGATTGTATTAGCCTTTTTTGGCTGCTGCCGCACACATTTACGTGATCGTCCACGTGGACCCCAAGGTCTCTCTCACAGTTACTGCTTTTGATCCAGGTCTCGCCTAATTTGTTTTTCAAATAGAGTGTTGTGATTCCTCGCCAGCCACTGGATCCGGCAGCTGAGTCTGATGAATCATAGGAGGAGGAGGAGGAGGGGCCTGGAGTGACATCAGAGTCAGAGGAAGGCTCTGAGGAGCTCCGAGACTTAGTCTGACCAGGAGCCTGGCCCCTCTACTCACGCTCAAGCTGAGACACAGCTGTGCTGAGAGCCTGAGTTGGACAGTGATGAAGCATAGCTGGGAAATATCCAGGATGCACGAAAACGCCGGCAAGAGAAGCGAGTACGACAGAGGAATGCAATGGGGCGGCTCCAAAGGCAAAGGAGAAGGCATTAGGAAGCCATGCCTGGGCTGAATAATAAAAGGGAAGGTGTGGGAGGTGCTGGTTGCCAAAGGCAACCGGTCGTGTTGAGGATGGAGTTTCTGTGGACTGTGTTTGTTTGCGTGGGACACTGACTCAGGTCTGTGAGAATAAAAGGGGTTGGTTTTTTCTGCGGTTCCTGCTTGTTTCTTGGAAGAGGGGTTTCTCCTTGTGGGCATAACAAGGACTCACATGAGCTGGGACAGAACATAGAGAGAGTTCTAGACTTAGGAACACAATTGGGAGAGGAAGGTCCATTGCTAAGCAATGCGGTCATTAAGTGAGTCAACATGTGACCGTGCCCAGTTTTGCATCCTTTTTTTGCCCTGGTCATTAAGCGAATCACATGGTTGTTAACTCACATTGCATGTTGGAAGCTGGCTGGGAAGGTCACATGCGGTGATCACAGGAGTCCGGGATGCTGCAATTATCTATATCTATATCTATATCTAGATCGATAGATCGATAGATCGATAGATCGATAGATCGATAGATCGATAGATCGATAGATCGATAGATCGATAGATCGATAGATAGATAGATAGATAGATAGATAGATAGATAGATAGATAGATAGATAGATAGATATTAGTTGCTAAGTGTGCAGATTGTGATCTGTGGGGATGCTGTGACAGTCGTAAGTGCAAGGACGGGTTGACACCACTTCTTCTTGTTCAGCGCTGTCGTAATTTCAAATGGTCGTTGAATGAGTGGTCATAAACAATGGAGTATTTCTATTGAAAATGACAGTTTCCAAAATCACAGCAAGACCCATTCTGGTTTGTAACTATTTGACGGGATTCTGGGTAGAAATCTGCACGATATGAGACAGGGGTAGGCAACCTTGGCTCTTTTATGACTCGTGGACTTCAACTCCCAGAATTCCTGAGCCAGCATGGCTCAGCTTGGAAACCTCTCCCTTTCCCCTCAGCATGGCAGTCAGGACCCACCCCAAACCACGTCTTAGGAAGACAAAACTCTTGGAGCCAAATCTAGTCCAAAAAGAATCTTTACTATGACATGCTTGGTTGTAGGAATACAAGACAGGACTTAATATTGTTCTACAAGCTAAAACCTTATAAAGAGTTCCCGGTTCAACCCCCCCTTAACCCCATTTGGTCAGCCCCCCATCGTTTACCTCGTATCATCCCTCTCATGGGAAAAAGGAACTTAGGACCTTTTATGTTTATTGCTCTCTTCCGTGACAAAAGCCACATGCTAGCCCTCCCTTTTGTTCCCCCAGTTCAAAAGGCTTCTCTTTTCCTTTAAAATGCCTAATACCGGCATCTCGGGCTAACCAGACTATTCCACCTCTAACGATGGGGGGTGAGGTGTTACCCCCCGTTGATAGGGCTCGCAACTTGGGCGTCCTCCTGGATTCACGACTCAATTTTGAAGACCATATAGGAGCCGTGACCAGGGGGGCTTTTGCCCAGGTTCGCCTGGTGCGCCAGTTGCGACCCTATCTGGACCGAGATGCCCTACGCACAGTCACTCATGCGCTCGTGACCTCCCGTTTAGACTACTGCAACGCTCTCTACATGGGGCTGCCCTTGAGGACCACTCGGAGGCTTCAGCTGGTGCAGAATGCGGCCGCGCGAGTTGTGATGGGGGTTTCCCGATACTCCCATGTAACACCTCTACTCCACGAGCTGCATTGGCTCCCGGTTGCCCTCCGGGTGAGATTCAAGGTGCTGGTGATGACCTATAAAGCCCTAAATGGCTTGGGTCCGGGATATCTGAGGGAACACCTGCTGCCGGCATCAAGCTCCTTTCATCCAGTGCGCTCCCACAGGGAGGGTCTTCTCAGGGTGCCACCGGTAAGAGATTGCCGGCGGACGACACCCAGGGATAGGGCCTTCTCAGTGGGGGCGCCTGCCCTGTGGAACCAGCTGCCCGTGGAGCTTAGGACTACCCCCGACCTCCGTTCATTCTGCCGGGACCTGAAGACCTGAAGACTCTTCGAGCTCTCTGGCCCAGGCTGAGAATTTTAATTTTAATTTTAATTTTAATTTTAATTGGGGTTTTATTTGTTCAGGGACGGATATAATTTTTTAAAATTGTTTTTAACTTTTGTATTTTTGTTTTAATCACCCTGTAAACCGCCCTGAGTCCTTCGGGAAAGGGCGGTATATAAATGTAATAAAATAAAAATAAATAAATAAAATAATAATACAGACTCAATACACATTCATTTCCTCCTCCTCCTCGGGAGATGGCAGAATCCAGGAACAACGTTTTTAAACATACATTTATGAATATGATATAAATGGATTCTGACAGCTGGCTGGTTGACTTTGAGCCAATCCCTGGGATATGGTGAGTTCTAGTCCCACTTTATATAATATATGAAAGCCGGCTGGGTGACTTTAGTTCAGTTACCAGGAGACAGTGGTTGTCTCTGCTTCGGCATAAAAGCCCACTGGTTGACTGTGGTCCAATTCTTCTCAGCACAACCTACCTCACAGGGTTGTTGTTGTGGAGAAAATAGGAGGAGGGAGTATTAGGTATGTTCCCCATCTTGCATTACTTATAAAGGTGAGATAGCTCTAATCCAGGGCTAGGCCACCTTGGGTCTTTTATGACTCATGGACTTCAACTCCCAGAATTCCTGAGCCAGCATGGCTCCGCTTGGATACCTCTCCCTTTCCCCTCAGCATGGCTGGCTCAGGAATTCTGGGAGTTGAAGTCCACGAGTCATAAAAGAGCCAAGGTTGCCTACCCCTGGTCTAATCGATCAATAAATGAACAAAGGATAAAAAAGACCAATAGGTTTTCACAATCAGATCAGAATGCAAGGCATGAATTGATTGAGATTGATTGATTGATTGATTGATTGATTGATTGACGGACTGACTGTTATAACTGCAGACCATAAGGTCTTAGAACTTGAGTAACTGAAAATATATTAACGAAGATATAGAATAATAGTCTTGAATTTCAACAAGGCAGTTTTGAATTGTATATTGAGGTTAAAAAATAACTTCCAGACAAGAGCAATGTGACACTTGAGTAAACAGAGCTAATTTGCCAAACCAAGCTCAAACGGTAAACTGCCCTGAGTTGGGGAGAGCTGGACTACATGACCTTCAGGGTCCCGTTCACCTCTAAGATTCGGTGACTTTAGACCCCAGAACTGGCTCCCGCCGCCTCAGACAAGGCAATCTTCCTTTCCTCTTCTCCTCCCCACTCAGCTGCCCCACCTCTCTCTGCTTTTAAATGCATAATTACAAACCTGCCCCATTAACATATTTTGACGCTCTGCTTTTGAAATAAACATTCAGGTGAAGATTTGATTGCCTCCCAAGGGAACAGCCACATTAAGAGGGGGCAGAAGAGGCTGGAAGAGGTGAATTTGAGGAGGCTGACAATTCTTGACACCCAAGGTCAAGGCTGCGGGCAGGATTCGAACAGGCACCTGACCTCCCGAACTCACAGGAAATCCTGAAGTGCAATTATCTTGTTTGTATGTGCCCACACAGACGTTTTTTTCAGGTTGGGTTTTTGGGGTTTTTTTTTAACGGACTCCCTTCCTCCGCGCCCCCCACCCCCACCCCGCCCAGTGCATATTAGGAGAGAAATCAATCTGGAATTGCCAACTCGAGAGAAGAACGTGATTCCCCTCGTTGGCGTGCTTATTTAGACATGAATTATTAGAATAGAATAGAATAGAATAGAATAGAATAGAATAGAATAGAATAGAATAGAATAGAATAGAATAGAATAGAATAGAATAGAATAGAATAGAATAGAATAGAATAGAATAGAAGCTGGAAGGGACCTTGGAGGTCTTCTAGTCCAGCCCCCTGCTCAAGCAGGAGAACCCAGGAATTCTGGGAGTTGAAGTCCATGAGTCATAAAAGAGCCGAGGTTGCTTACCCCTGACCTATACCATCTCAGACAGGTGAATGTCTAGTCTATTCTTAAAAATCTCCAGTGGTGGAGCGCCACAATTTCTGGTGGCAAGCTGTTCCGCTGGTTGATTTATCCACACTGTCAGGAAGTTTCTCCTTAATTCCAGGTTGCTTCTCTCTTTGCTCAGTTTCCAACCATTGTTTCTCATCCTTCCCTTTGGTGCTTTGGAGAATAATGTGACCCCTTCTTCTTTGTGGCAGCCCCTCAGATACTGGAACACGGCTATCATGTCTCCCCTATTTCTTCTTTTCTTTAGACTGGCCAAACCCAAGTCCCACAGCCGTTCTTCGTACGTTTTAGCCTCCAGGCCTTTAATCATCTTAGTTGCTCTTCTCTGAATTTTTTCCAGACTCCCAACATCTTTTTTGTGACATGGTGGCCAACGTTGGCTGCAGTATTCCAGGTGTGGCCTTACTCGGGCTTTGTAAAGCGGTACCAATATATCACGCGATCTCGGTTCTATGCCTCTGTTTATGCAACCCAGGATTGCATTAGCTTTTTTGGTTGCTGCTGCACACGGCTGGCTCATGGTCAAGGGATCGTCCGCCAGCAGAGAAAGGAAAGAGGCTTCTGAATGGCGCTGTGCAAAATTGGACAGAATTTTGCAGAAATAGCTCGGTTTGTTCTAAGCTGGGGGGGTTTAAAACGCCGGTGGTCCTCGACTTACGAGCGTAATTGAGCCGGGAATTATGGCCGTAAGTCGTACGGGCTGTTAAGCGAGTCATCACATGACAGCATCTGATTTTAATGCCATTTTTGCTGTGCTTGTTAAGTGGACGTAGTTGTTAAGTGAACACGGTGGTCTCTGAGCAAATGTGGCAGTCGTATGAGGATGTGATGGCTGTTACGTGAATACAGCGGTCATTAAATGAATCCCTTGTGCCCAATGGGCATTTATTTGCTGGAAACTAAAAGTTTACCAAAGACGAAAATCATAGTCACGTCACTGCAGGATGCTATAAACAGCCATGTATGTGGGCTGCTTGCCAAGCCTAACACTTGTGATCACGCGACGGGTGGGTGAGTGGTGGTCATCAGAATCTCGAATCCGGGCCGTCAGTAGTGCTTCAGTGGTCTGTCATACCTTTGAACGGTCACAAAGCGACCAGTTGGACGCTGAGGACTATCTGTAGATTGACATTATTCATGCAATACACTAGATTAAAGGGTAAAGATTAAAATGGGAGGGTCAGCCATCTGGAGAAAACTCAGATCTGGTATTCACACAAAACTCACAAGATCATGAGTTCTAGTCTCACCTTAGGGAAAAATGCCAGCTGGGTGACTTTGGACCAATCACTCGGAGACAGTGAATTCTAGTCCCATCTTAGACATGAAAGTCGGCTGGGAGACTTTGGACCAATCACCCGGAGACAATGAGTTCTAGTCCCGCCTTAGACATGAAAGGAAAGCCGGCTGGGTGACTTTGGACCAATCACCCGGAGATAGTGAGTTCTAGTACCGCCTTAGAAATGAAAGCCAGCTGGGTGACTTTGGACCAATCATCCGGAGATAGTGAGTTCTAGTCCCGCCTTAGACATGAAAGTCGGCTGGGTGACTTTGGGCCAGTCACCAGGAGACAGTGAATTCTAGTCCCACCTTAGGCATGAAAGCCAGCTGGGTGACTTTGGACCAATCACCAGGAGACAGTAAGTTCTAGTCCTGCCTTAGACATGAAAACCACTTGGGTGACTTTGGGCCAGTCACCAGGATACGGTAAGTTCTAGTCATGACTTAGAGATGAAAATCGGCTGGGTGACTTTGGACCAATTACCAGCAGACTGGGAATTCTAGTTCTGTGTTAGGCATGAAAGCTGGCTGGATGACCTTGGTCCAGTATCCCTCTGTCATCCCAACCTACCTCACAGGGTTGTTGTTGTTGTTGTGGGGAAAATAGGAAGAAGAAGAAGCATTAGATAGGTTCACCACCTTGGGTAGTTTATAAAAGAAATAAAAATAAAGGCAAGATATAAATAAATAAATTGCCTGACACAGCCCCCATCTTATTCCAGAGTCTGCAAAGTCCATTTGGTGTCAGGACTGCATGAATTCTGATAGCCCTGTTGCTGAAGCTGGTCCATGCATTGATACCCAAGTCACTGCCTTGTAATAATTACATTTTAATCTTTGCAGCTCTCCAGATGGGGGTGATTTACAACATCTGGCCAAAGTAGAGTGAGGCTGGGCGCTGTAGATTAGTGTCCTTCAAAGGCCCACGGACTGTCCTTTGCCAGCCCGCTGTCTTGACTATGGAATTTTATTTGTTAGAATTAAATGTGGACTTTCTTTATGGAGTTCAGAATGGTGATTCTGAGAGATTTTGAGAGTCCCAGGAGAGTCCCTCATAAATCTTCTGAGACTAAGGAGAGACTAGAACCCAGATCTTCCCCCTCCTCATCCTAGTCAGTTTCTGCGTTTAGTAATTGCCTAATTCTGGTTTTAAAATAAAGTCTTGATTTAGGTCAGGGGTAGACAACCTTGGCTCTTTTCTGACTCATGGACTTCAACTCCCAGAATTCCTGAGCCAGCATGGCTCAGCATGGAAACCTCTCCCTTTCCCCTCAGCGTAGCTGGCTGAGGAATTCTGGGAGTTGAAGTCCATGAGTCATAAAAGAGCCAAGCTTGCCTACTCCTGGCCTAGGCGTAGGCCGCTTTATAACTCGTGGACTTCAACTCCCAGAATTCCTGAGCCAGCATGGATCAGCATGGAACCCTCTCCTTTTCCCCTCAGCGTGGCTGGCTCAGGAATTCTGGGAGTTGAAGTCCACGCGGTTGCCTACCCCTGATTTAGGTTAACTCCTAAATCTCTTCAAAGACCTAAAAATGCTACTAAGGAGGCTTACGTGAATTCAGGGGCCTTGGTACAAATATTTCTGGACTTTTCTGGACTTACCTGTTTAATGACTGTTTGAAGTTAAAACATCACCGGGATAAGTGACTTGCGACTGGTCCTCACACTTACGACGATTGCAGGAAAGTCACATGATCAAAATTCAGAGGCTTGGCATGATGTTAAGAATTGGGGCACTTGGCAACCTGCCTGTATTTACGACGGGTGCAGCGTCCCCAGGGTCTCGTGGTCCCCTTTTGCGACCTTCCTAGCTGGCTTCCAAAAAGCAAAGTCAGATTCATTTAACGACCACATGTCTCCCTTAAGGCCTGCTGTGATTCGCTTAACCACAGTGGCAGGAAGGGAGGAAGCTAGGGACACCCAAGTAGAGTGTGATGAAGTCATCCCGGGATGCTGGGTCAGGGGTTCAAGGACAGTCCTCAATCCCCTCTGAATTCTCAAAATATCCCAAACACATCATTTATCATTTGCCCTTCGGAGGCGTTTATTGTACTTTTTCTTTTTCCGGTGAAAATCACAGCCTCGCAGATTGCGGCTCACCGTTCCAGCTGTCCGCTATTTCTTTCCTTTCCTTTCCCCCCCAATCCTCTCTGCTTCCCCACCCCCCTCAACACCCCCACCCCCCACCCCAGCGGCTGTTATCTCGGCGTGACACCCAGAATTGGAGGCGCGATTGACCCAGTAATTGTCTAAATCAACGTGGCTCTAATTTAGTGGAATATGGTTTGAGCTGCTAAAAGGCGGCACCCGCCGTGAAGGAGATGGAGGTAGCACCAGGGTTTCTGAAGGCCGGGAACATTAGCTTAAACGGGCGTCGTCTGGCTGGAAAAGTTGCCAGAGAGGCTGCCACGTACCGTGGGGAGAGCTTAACCCTCCGAGAGAGAAACTAGGTCACCGAGGAGGCGACACTGCAAGCCAGCATTGCAGAGGAGGAAAAAGTAAAGTTTCTGACAAGGAGGAAGAAGCCACGATAGCCGTCTTCCAATATCTCAGGGGCTGCCCCAAAGAAGAGAGGGAGTCAAGCTGTTCCCCAAAGCGTCTGAAGGCAGGACAAGAAGCAACGGATGGACACTAACCAAAGAGAGAAGCAACCTAGAACTAAGGAGGAACTTCCTGACAAGTGAGGACAATTAACCAGCGGAACCACCTGCCTCCAGAAGCGGTGAATGCTCCGACACTGGAAGTTTTTAAGAAGAGACCGGACAACTATTTGTCTGAAATGGTATAAGGGTCTCCTACCTGAGCAGGAGGTTGGACTGGATGACCTCCAAGCTCCCTTCCAACTCTATTTTTCTTTTAAGAAGCAACGGATGGAAACTCATCAAGGAGAGAAGCAACCTAGAACTAAGGAGAAATTTCCTGACAGTGAGAACAATTAACCAGTGGAACAACCTGCCTCCAGAAGCCGTGAATGCTCCGACACTGGAAGTTGTTAAGAAGAGACTGGACAGCCACTGAAATGGTATAGAGTTTCCTGCCTGAGCAAGGGGTTGGACTAGATGACCTCCAAGGTACCTTCCAACTCTCTTTTTTTGTTAAGAAGCAACAGATGGAAACTAATCAAGGTGAGAACCCGCCTAGGACTAAGGAGAAATTTCCTGACAGTGGGAACAATAAACCAGTGGAACAGGCAGACAAAGAAACAGACAGACAGAGCTTTGATTAGTGGAGCGACTTGCCTCCAGAAGTAGTGGAGACTCCAAAACTGGAGGCTTTTAAGAAGAGACTGGACAACCATTTGACCGTGATGATATAAGGTCTCCTGCCTTGAGCAGGGGTTGGACTAGAAGACCTCCAAGGTCCCTCCCAGCTGTTATTCTATCGTTCTGTATTCTGTTATTCCGCCGTTCTGTTATTCTTTTCAATGGGGAAGACCAAAAAAATTGGAGAGGAGACTTAAACACCACTTGAGACTTTTGTCCCGAATGCTGCAGGCCACTCTTGACTTATAACTGTGGTGGAGCCCAACATTTCTGCTGCTTAGCAAGTACGTTGTTAGGTGAGTTGTGCCCCAGCTTATGAACCTTTTTGCCAACATTGTTGAGTGAATCACTGCAGTTGTTAAAGGAGTAACACATTTGTTAAGTGAATCTGGCTTCCTCATTCTGACTTTGCTTGTCAGAAAGTCACAAAAGGGGATCCCCCAGGGACGTTGCAACCGTCATAAATATGAGTCAGTTGCCAAGCGTCTGAAGTTTGATCACGTGCCCATGGGGATGCTGCAATGGTCGTAAGTGTCAAAAATGGTTCAAGTTACAGCTACACTGAAAAAAGTGACGGCTGGTTTTCACAGTTACAACTGGTGTACAACTGGGCTTGATGACTCTGTATTTGGGGACTGAGAAATACAGAGTAAAGGCAACAGCCTGGGTGACTTTGGGCCAATCACCAGGAGACGGTGAGTTCTAGTCCCACCTTAGGGGAAAAAGCCAACTGGGTGACTTTAAGCCAATCACCAGGAGACAGTGAATTCTAGTCCCATCTAAGGGGGAAAAAGCCAGCTGGGTGACTTTGGGCCAATCACCAGGAGACGGTGAGTTCTAGTCCCACCTTAGGGGAAAAAGCCAACTGGGTGACTTTAAGCCAATCACCAGGAGACAGTGAATTCTAGTCCCATCTAAGGGGGAAAAAGCCAGCTGGGTGACTTTGGGCCAATCACCAGGAGACGGTGAGTTCTAGTCCGGCCTTAGGGAAAAAAGCCAGCTGGGTGACTTTGCACCAATCACCAGGAGACGGTGAATTCTAGTCCCACCTTAGGGGGGAAAAGCCAGCTGGGTGACTTTGGGCCAATCACCAGGAGATGGTGAGTTCTAGTCCGGCCTTAGGGAAAAAAGCCAGCTGGGTGATTTGGCACCAATCACCAGGAGACGGTGAATTCTAGTCCCACCTTAGGGGGGGGAAAGCCAGCTGGGTGACTTTGGGCCAATCACTAGGACTTACCATCAACTTACCATCTCCTGATGATTGGCAAAAGTCCCCAGCCAACATGGGGCATGCAGAATTTTCCAGTAGATTTCTCAGTGAAATTCAAAGTGTTGTTTTTAAGCTTTAAAGTCCTCCATGGCTTAGAAGCTTGAGAGCTTCAGAGCGTGGCTTTCCATAGCTTCTTCCAGAAAATGCACAAGCTCCGTCTTTGCTGTCTTCCAAACTCTGTTGTAACTGGAGGACTTCCAGAATTTATTTGATGAATTGGACGAGTCTCACCATGTCTTATGTTTGTGCCTCCCCATCTTATTTATTTTGATTTTCACCCTAATTTCAGTTAATGATGTTTCTGTTTACCGTGGATGCCTCATTTCCTCCACTGTATGTTTATTGTAGTTAAACATCGGAAGACTTAGAAGACTGTGGCCAAATAAACTATGCCAGTTTAATAAATAAATGATAAATAAATAGGTATCCTAAATAACCTACTTTTTAGCTTCAGAGGATTATTTTCTTGGATGGAGCCTCTCCTTACCTATCTTCTGTCCAAAATAACCATGCCCCTGACTTTATTAGATCAGATTTTGATGTGTTTATATAAGCGAGGGCTGTAAAGTGCTATATAAGTGGTATATAAGTCTAAGTGCTATTGCAGTTGCTATTACTTTATGAGAATCTCAAAGTGGCGAGTGGTAATACTCTTTTCTCCTACCATTTTCCCTACCACAACCCTGTGAGGTGGGTTGAACTGAGTGATTGGCCCAAAGTCACCCAGCTGGCTTTCACGCCTAAGGCGGGACTAGAATTTACTGTCTCCTGTGATTGGCCTAAAGTCACCCAGCTGGTTTTCACGCCTAAGGCGGGACTAGAATTTACCGTCTCCTGTGATTGGCCCAAAGTCACCCAGCTGGCTTTCACGCCTAAGGCGGGACTAGAATTTACCGTCTCCTGTGATTGGCCCAAAGTCACCCAGCTGGCTTTCACGCCTAAGGCGGGACTAGAATTTACCGTCTCCTGTGATTGGCCCAAAGTCACCCAGCTGGCTTTCACGCCTAAGGCGGGACTAGAATTTACCGTCTCCTGTGATTGGCCCAAAGTCACCCAGCTGGCTTTCACGCCTAAGGCGGGACTAGAATTTACCGTCTCCTGTGATTGGCCCAAAGTCACCCAGCTGGCTTTCATGCATAAGGGGGGGACTAGAATTTACCGTCTCCTGTGATTGGGCCAAAGTCTAAGGTGGGACTAGAATTTACTGTCTCCTGTGATTGGCCGAAAGTCACTCAGCTGCTTTCATGCCTAAGGCAGGACTAGAATTTACCATCTTTGTCTGAATGGTTATAGCGTTTCCTGCCTGAGCAGAGGGTTAGACTAGAAGACCTCCCAGGTCCCTTCCAACTCTATATTATTATTATTATTATTATTATTATTATTATTATTATTATTATTATTATTATTATTATGTTGTTGTTGTTGTTGTTGTTGTTGTTGTTGTTGTTGTTGTTGTTGTTGTTGTTGTTATCATTATCATTATCGTTATCATCATCTCCTAGTGATTAGCCCAAAGCCAATCATCCAGCCTTCAGACCTAAGGCGGGACAAGAACTCACGTTTTCCTGATTTCTAGGTCAGCACCTTAACCAGTATGCCATACTGGTTCTCTGACCAATTTTCCCACTGTTTACCTCTCTACGTAGGGAAGATTGACCTACTTATGGAGAGGAGCTGGTAAATGACCTTGGTACAGAACAACTGTTTATAGAGCATGAATAGCTTGGAAAAACAGGAAAACTGTGAGAGGAAAAAAACCCTCACAATTGCTCCACCTTGGTTCTTGTTTTAGATAAGGTAAGGTAAGGTAAGGTAAGGTAAGGTAAGGTAAGGTAAGGTAAGGTAAGATAAGATAAGATAAGATAAGATAAGATAAGATAAGATAAGATAAGATAAGATAAGATAAGATAAGATAAGATAAGATAAGATAAGATAAGATAAGATAAGATATTGTCATTTTTTACTATGAGCATACTGGCCCACATTAAAAATGAAATTCTGTTGCCTTCTCCCAAGAAAGTATATATCTATCTATACACCTACATAACACACATATACATATATATACATATATGCAACAAAGATGATCAGGGGACTGGAGGCTAAAACATACAAAGAACGGTTGCAGGAATTGGGTATCTCTGGTTTAATGAAGAGAAGGACGAGGGGTGACGTGATAGCAGTCTTCCAATATTTGGGGGGCTGCCCCAAAGAAGGGGGGGTCAAGCTATTCTCCAAAGATCCTGAAGGCAGGACAAGAAGCAACGGATGGAAACAAGTCAAGGAGAGAAGCAACCTGGAACTAAGGAGAAACTTCCTGACAGTGAGAACAATTAACCAGCGGAACAACCTGCCTCCAGAAGCGGTGAATGCTCCAACACTGGAAGTTTTTAAGAAGAGACTGGACAGCCATTTGTCCGAAATGGTATAGGGTTTCCTGCCTGAGCAGGGGGTTGGACTAGATGACCTCCAAGGTCCCTTCCAACTGTTTATTCTATTCCTTTCCTTTCCTTTCCTTTCCTTTCCTTTCCTTTCCTTTCCTTTCCTTTCCTTTCCTTTCCTTTCCTTTCCTTTCCTTTCCTTTCCTTTCCTTTCCTTCTTTCCTTTCCTTTCCTTTCCTTTCCTTTCCTTTCCTTTCCTTTCCTTTCCTTTCCTTTCCTTTCCTTTCCTTTCCACTCCACTCCACTCCACTCCACTCCACTCCACTCCACTCCACTCCATTCCATTCTGTAATTCTATTCTGTTCTGTTCTGTTCTGTTCTGTTCTGTTCTGTTCTGTTCTATTCAAGGGCCATCATTCCACACCACTCTTCTAAAGCAATCGAACCAGAGGCTACTAAAACACAAGACTAGATTCTGTCACTGATGACACAAGGAAGGCGTTTACCAGAAAACAAAATGTCGCGGACCAGCAATCCACTGGGTCACAAATAATTGGAAGTGACAATACACAATGAGCTGGGAGTCAGAACTGTTAAACTTGCTTCAGAGCTAGCAGAAACGGGATGTATCTATACACAGAGGGGAGATCAATTAGCGGTGCCTTATTTTATAGGCAATTAATTTTCATCAATACTCATTCCCTCAATTCAAATTTATCCAGTTATGGTCTTTTTCTTAGGGTGATCTCTGGCTTCTGACTATGGAAAAAATAGATAACAGCATATAAAAATAGCTCATATATAGATAATATTTGGGAGGGGAAAAAATGGCTAGGACTGAATTCATCAGGAGTTGACAAAGGTTGTTGACAGCGAGAGAGCCTGTGCAGTACAGGTAGTCCTCGAATTACAACCGTTCATTTAGCGACCGTTCAAAGCCGCAACAGCGCTGACAAAAGATGACTGAGGTCCAGTCCTCGCACTTACGACCGTTCCGGCATCCCCAGGGTCACATGATCAAAATTTGGGTGACTGGCAACAGACATTTATTTAGGGTTTGATTTTAGATTTTCTGTTTTGTTTTGTTTTAACTAAGACGTAATTGTAAGCCACCCAGAGTTACACTGTGGTAAAATGGGCAGCCAGTAAATTTTATAAATAAATTAAATGACGGTTGCAGCGTCATTTTCAACTTTCTGACAAGCAAACTCAATGGGGGGGGGAGCCAGATTCTCCTCACAATTGTGATTTGTTTAACGAACGTAGCAAAAACGGCCACACAAATTGGGCCGCCTCACTTAACAGGTGTTTTGCTTAGCGGCAGAAATTCTGGTCCCCGTTATAGTCGTATGTGGAGGACCCGAATAGGGATTGAAATGTGAGACGGAAGAAGAACAAGCAAAAGAATGTAGGATAAAATGGGCTAAAATCTTTGGCTACAATAGACAAACGCGTGAAAGGAAAATAGGGGGTTGAAAGGATTGAAATTGACATTGTGTTTTAGAATGAAAGAGAATGTTTATAAAATAATATAATGATGATGATGATGATGTTGACCTTGGAGGTCATCTAGTCCAACCCCCTGCTCAGGCAGGAAACCCTATACCATTTCAGACAAATGGCTGTCCAGTCTCTCCTTAAAAACTTCCAATATTGGAGCATTCACCGCTTCTGGAGGCAGGTAGTTCCACTGGTGAATTGTTCTCACTTTTAGGAAGTTTCTCCTTAGTTCTAAGTTGCTTCTCTCCTTGATTGCCCTGTTTTACGACCTTTCTCACCGCCGTTATTAAGTGAATCGCTGCAGTTGTTAAGTGAGTCACACAGTCGTTAAGCGAATCTGGTTTCCCCATGGACTTTGCTTGTCAGAAGGTCACAAAAGGGGATCACGTGACCCTGGGACGCTGCAAACCGTCATAAATATGAGCCGGTTGCCAAGCATCTGAATTTGGATCACATGACTGTGGAAATGCAACGGTCATTCATCTGAAAAATAGTCTCACTTTTTTCAGTGCTGTTGCAACTTCAAATTGTCACTAAACAAGTGGTTGTAAATCGAGGACTATCTGGAGACCCAGCGATGAAAATCCAGCAGATACATTTGGAAATCTTTAATAATAATCTCACCTTTCTTTCTTCAAACAGTTACAAATTCCTAACCTGAGGGGAAATATGTACAGGGGGTCCTCAAGTTCACTGTGACCCTTTGTCACACTTATGACCTGTGCAGCATCCCTACGGTCAAGGGATCAAAATTAGAATGCTTGGCAGCTGACTCGCACTTACGACAGTCACAGCGTCCCGGCATCATGTGATCCCCTTTTGCGACCTTCTGACAAGCGAAGTCAAGGTGGGGGGGGGCGGGAGAGCCGGATTTGCTTAACGACCGTGTGACAAACTTAATGACTGCAGTGATTCCCTTAAACAACCGTGGCAGGAAAGGCTGTAAGGGGTGGGGGTCGCAAAGCTCACTTCACCACCGTCCCACTTAGCGACAGTTGTGGCCGTAAGTCGAGGACTTCCTGAAAGGCCAAACCGCCTTCGGGTTTCCATTTGTGGGTGAAATTTGGGAGGCAAAACCCGCCTCTCTTCCAGAGAGGGGGAGAAAAAACAAACAAACACCGGAGCCGAGGTAATGAGGAACACGTTTCTATGGTTATTAAGTCCCCATCTGTTGTCTCCTTCGTGCGGCAATGTGGTTTTAGTGTTTCCAACAGTGGAAAAAGCTGTTTTCACTTCAGAGCAGTGGCACATGCTGTAACAGAGAAACGGCAGAAGCCGGGAGAGATCAAGCGACGAAGAGAAAATTCGTTAGCAACCGTTTCCCTTTCTCTTCCCCCCCCCTTTTTTTAAAGGCTTATGTAATCGTTGCCCTCCTCCCTCCCCTCCCAGGTATATTTAAAGCTTTTCTTCGTGTTTTCATAAGAAAATAAAACATAGGAAGCCCAATCAGATGGAGGGCAATACAATATATACATGGGCTGGACTATATGGGCTGGACTAGAAGACCTCCAAGGTCCCTTCCAGCTCCTATTCTATTCTATTCTATCCTATCCTATCCTATCCTATCCTATCCTATCCTATCCTATCCTATCCTATCCTATCCTATCCTATCCTATCCTATCCTATCCTATCCTATCCTATTCTATTCTATTCTATTCTATTCTATATATTTCAGCTTAAAGAGGAGACATTACCCCAGTGTCTCTGGGGTGCCTGTCAGAAGGGACCATTCTCTCTCTCTCTCTCTCTCTCTCTCTCTCTCTCTCTCTCTCTCTCTCTCTCTCTCTCTCTCTCTCTTCTCTTTCTTTCTTTCTTTTTTCTTTCTTTCCTTCCTTCCTTTCTTCCCTTCTTTTTCTTTCTTTTCTTCTTTCCTTTCTTCTTTCTTTCTTTCCTTCCTTCCTTCCCTTCTTTCTTTTCTTCCTTTTTTCTTTCTTTCTTTCTTTTTTCTTTCTTTCCTTCCTTCCTTCCCTTCTTCCTTTCCTTCTCTTTTTTCTTTTCTTCCTTCCTTCCTTCCTTCTTTCTTTCTTTCCTTCCCTTCTTTCTTTCCTTCCTTCCTTCTTTCTTCCTTCCTTCTTTCTTTTTTTCCTTCCTTCCCTTCTTCCCTTCCTTCCCTTCCCTTCTTTCTTTCTTTCTTTCTTTCTTTCTTTCTTTCTTTCTTTCTTTCTTTCTTTCTTTCTTTCCTTCCTTCCTTCCTTCCCTTCTTTCTTTCCTTCCTTCCTTCTTTCTTCCCTTCCTTTCTTCCTTCCTTCCTTCCTTCCTGGCGATGCTGCAATGGGTTAGGGTCATAAGTCCCTTTTTTCAGTCTTGTAACTTCCGTGTACATTGTAGTTGAGGTCTATCTGTAGATCTGCAGGGTGATGTCTCCAATCAGGTCACATGATCAAAATTCAGACACTTGGCAACTGACTCATATTTCTGACGGTCGCAATGTCCCAGGGTCACGTGATCCCCTTTTGCGACCTTCTGACAAGCAAAATCAAAGCGGAGGGAAGCCGGATTTGCTTAACAACAACTTGACTAATTTAACAACTGCAGCAATTCCCTTAACAACTGTGGCAAGGAAGGTCATAAAAATGGGTCAAACCTCCTTAACAAATGTTTCACTTAGCAACAGAAATTACTGGGCTCAATTTGCGGTCGTTAAGTCGAGGACCATCTGTATTTGTAAACGGGTTGTCTGTCCTACAAGAAGAAACCTTCCAAGGTTTTGCAATCTCTTTGCAAGCTACCAAGAATTGTATACGATGAGCCATTGCATAGGACCTGCAAGTAAACTAAGCGGCTAGTCCTCAGGGTTTTCAAGTGTGTGACGTTTTAGCACTTATTTCACGTTTTGTTATTTTTTTAGTTTTGATCATCACATCAAAACTAAACCGACCCTAAAGGACTCTGAGTTGCCTTTATTTTATTTATCTTTTTTTTACTTCCTCGACTTACGAGCACAACTGAATTTTTCTGTTGCTAAGTGAGACAGTTTTTTTTAAATTCCATTTATATCCCGCCCTTCTCCGAAGACTCAGGGCGGCTTACAAGCTTAGCAGTAGCCTTCATTCTATGTATATGCCTGCTTATTAGGGCTTTCACACAGACCCCAAGCAGCATTATTACAAAGTCAGCTTAATTGCCCCCAACAATCTTGTTACATGGGTTTTGCCCCCTTTTACAACTTCTCTTGCCACAGTTGTTAAGTGAATCCCTTCACTTGTTAAGTTAGTAACAGGGTTGTTAAGTGAAACTGGCTTGCCCTTTGGCTTTGCTCGTCAGAAGGGCGCAAAAGGAGATCATGTGAGCGTCATAAATAGGAGTCAATTTCCAAGCATCTGAATTTTGATGATGTGACCCCGGGGGATGCTGCAACAGTCGTGTGATAATGTCATAAGTCATTTTTTCCCAGGGCTGCTGTAACATCGAACAGTAACTAAATGAACCGTTGTAAGTCGAGGACCATCTCTGTTTCCTATTATGGATTTGCTGGATTGCATTGTTTTTATTGCTGCGTCGATTGTCATTCGTCTGCTTGGTGCATAGTGGAAGAAGAGGCCCTTTAGAATCGGCTTCAAGTAATTTATAGGCCTTGAGACAGACGTAATCTATAAACTTCTAAAACTCTTGTTGCTGTGACCTTTAACTGGGCGAAACGCCGCATCATGGGGCAACAGTTTTTGAGCCAAAGTATCACAAATCGGCTAATTTACAGAACATGCCCCCAAAGCCGAGAAGGCGTAAAATTAGGGGACGTTGTGGCTGGTTCAGTGCTACCGCTGTGTTGCTGCGGTCATCTGATCTTCCTTTTCAATCTTCCAAGACAGTTTCCGAGGCAGTCTTGCAATCCCTCACTCTCTCTGTCACCTGGCAGCAGCCACTTACTGCCTGCTGGGAAGGGAAGGAAAGTGGAAGGAGAAGGTGAAAGGGAGGGAGGAAGAGGGGGGGAAAGGAAGGGAAGGAAGGAAGGAAGGAAGGAAGGAAGGAAGGAAGGAAGGAAGGAAGGAAGGAAGGAAGGAAGATTTCCATTGCTTTCCGCCAGATTCCCACAAAGAAACTCAATGGGGAAGCCAGTAGGAAGTCGGAAGTCACTCTTGCTCCCACTGCTCATTTGCCCACTGGTGGTCTTTCTGTTTCTCTGTAAGGAAATATCTCTGAAATGATGATCCATCGATGGTTGTCAATAAACAAAGAAAAAAGGCAATAATAAAGGAAATCAAAATAAGACCAACCAGAGGAAAGAAAAACAACCTAGGAATAAAACCCCAAATAAAATGAAAATGCTCCCTTCCTTCTCCCCTCCCTTCTTTTCTTTTCCCCCCTCCCCTTTCCTTCCTTCCTCCCTTCTCCCCCTCCCTCCCTCCCTTCCTCCTCCCCTCCCTTTCCTTCTTCCCGCCCTCCCTCCCTCCCTTCCTTCTCCCTTCCCCTCCTTCCTTCCCTCCCTTCTTTCCTCCCTCCTCCCTCCTCCTCTCCTCTTCCCTCCTCCCCTCCTTCTTCATACCCTCCCCTTCCTTCCTTCCTTCCTTCCTTCCTTCCTTTCCTTCCTTCCTCCTTCTCTCTCCTCCCCTCCCTCCCTTCTCCCCCTCCCTCCCTTCTCCCCCTCCCTCCCTCCCTTCCTCCTCCCCTCCCTCCCTTCTTCCCTTCCTTTCTTCTCCCTTCCCCTCCTTCCTTCCCTCCCTTCTCCCCTCCCTTCTTTCCTCCCTCCTCCCTCCTCCTCTCCTCTTCCTTCCCTCCTCCCCTCCTTCTTCATACCCTCCCCTTCCTTCCTTCCTTCCCTTCCTTCCTTCCTTCCTTCCTTCCTTCTTGCTCCATTCCTTCCTCCTTCCCTCCCTTCCTTCCTTTCTCCTTCCCTCCGCTCCCCTCCCTTCCTTCTTCCCCTCCCTCCTTCCTCCTCCCCTCCCCTTCCTCCCCCCCTTCTCCCTCCTCCCCTCCCTCCTCCCCTCCCTCCCTCCATATTTTGGTTTACTTTGGGCTCCGTTGCTTCTTCCCCCCCCCACCCCTTCTTTATATTTTCTCCTCTCTGGCTTACACATTCAAAGCAAGGAATACAACAGCACAAGCCTCAGTGTGCCTCCCAACATATCCTCTGGCAACTTTCCCCCGACTGCAGCTTTGGAATGGCAGAGAGGATCCCAGCAGAGGTTTGAACTGAATCTCTGAATTAAAACACCGGTTCGTGAGTCATTACACCATTACGCCAACATCCTCCGGTATCCTATGCTGATAAGGCTTGCCTCACCTGGAGACGCCTGTTGCAAACCCAGCAATTCCTGCCAAACCTAGTGTGCACCATCCAGTGATAAATGGCTTTTTTTAAAAAAAGGGAAAAAAAAAGAAAAATCCATGCGTGGGAACGGAGCAGAGAAACGGGACTAACTCTGGTAGTCAGCAGATGAGAGAGACTATTATTCTATTATTCTTGGCCTCTCAGGCAAGCGTTCCAGAAAGGAAAAAATAAAAAAGAGAGAATTTCAAAGCTTCAAAGAGACTTTACCTTCATGAATCCTCTCCTAGGAAAGAAAGGCCGGAGGCTGCTATCTCACTTCTGAAAATTATGCCCTCTAACCCAGCATTTCTCAGCGTGAGCAACTTGAAGATCTGTGGTTTTCAATTCCCAGAATTCCCCAGCCAGCACAATTCATTCATTCATTCATTCATTCATTCATTCATTCATTCATTCATTCTTCAAATCATTTACAGGTAGTCCTAGAGTTACCGCCGTATTTTTAGGGACAGATGGAAGGACAAACCGTGGCGCTGAATCAGCCACAACCTCCCCTCGCTTTATTCCTTCAGGACGCAGGGGTCCCACGTTTGGGGGCACGTTCTGTATTTGTAAACGGGGAAATTCGTGGTACCTTGGCTCAAAAACTGTTGCCCTATGATGCGGCGTTTCTCCCAGTTAAAGGTCACAGGAACAAGAGTCTTAGAAGTTTAAAGATTGCGTCTGTCTCAAGGCCTATAAATTACTTGAAGCCGATTCCAAAGGGCCTCTTCTACCGCTATGCACCAAAATCAGACGAACAACAAACAATCGATGCAGCAATCAAAACAATGCAATCCAGCGAATCCATATTAGAAAATAGAGGTGGTCCTCGACTTACAACGGTTCATGCAGCCCTGGAAAAAAAAATGACTTCTGCCCGTTTTTCACACGACCGTCGCGGGTGAATTGTTCAGAATTTAGGCACTTGGCAACTGACCGGAGAACTCTGGGCGCTGAAGTCCAGGTTGTCTTAAAGTTGCCAAGGTTGAGAAATGTTTTCCTAAACTGTGCTTGAGAATTTGATGGATTATTGTGCCTTTAAGGTACAATACAAATAGCAATTGCATAGATATTTTTTTCCCCCTGATGGTCTGTCCCTAACATGGTTTTTTGAGTTTTCCACTACTGTAACAGAACAATGGAAGAACAGAACAACAGAACAACGGAAAAACAACAGAACAACAAAAGAATAGAACAATGGAACAACAGAACAACAGAACAACAGAACAGAACAACAGAATGAAACAACGGAACAACACAACAGAACAGGACAGAACAACAGATGGAACTACGGAATTAAGGAATTACAGAATCACAGAATGGGGGTGAAGGTTGCGGGTTGGTTTCTGAAGTTTTGTTACCAGGCTAGGTAACATCTTCAGAGGAGTTTAGGGGATGTCAAGTGTTCTCTTTATCAGGGCTTCAGGTGTGGGTGTGTCAAGCGAGGGTCTTGTGATGGGTCAGGTGTGAATCATCAGAGGCTTGTGATGAGTCATGTGATGAGGAGGTTACATCAGGCGAGGGTCCTTGGGAGGTGAACTGCTGGTTGGAGGGGGGGATTGCGCGGGATGGACGAGGCTCGGTGCTGTCTCTGGTTGGCTGTGCGGCTGATTTGGATCCTGAGGGGTTGGTAGGCTGCTTGCAGGTTGATGTGTCTGTGGATGGAATACACCTGAGCTACAGGTATTCGCCACGCTTGCAGAATCCCAGAATTACAGAATAACCAAATTGGAAGAGACCTTGGAGGTCTTCTTGTACAGGGGTCTTCAAACCTGACCCTTTTATGACTTGTGGACTTCAACTCCCAGAATTCCTCAGCCAGGCAGTGAGTTGTGCATCTCAATGAATTTTGTTTTCCTTCTGATTAAAATAGATTAACAGAGTCGGAAGGGACCTGGTAGGTCATCTAGTCCAACCTAGTGGATTAGGTCATCTAGTCCATGTGTGCCTGGCTGAGGAATTCTGGACGTTGAAGTCCACAAGTCATAAAAGGGCCAAGTTTGAAGACCCCTGGTCTGGATCCAAGCCCTCAGTTTCATCAAAATGGCCGAGTGAGGAATTCTGGGAGTTGAAGTCCACAAGTCATAAAAGGGCCAAGTTTGAAGACCCCTGGTCTGGATCCAAGCTCGCAGTTTCATCAAAATGGCTGACTGAGGAATTCTGGGAGTTGAAGTCCAGAAGTCATAAAAGGGCCAAGTTTGAAGACCCCTTTTCTAATCCACCCACCTGCTTGGGCAGCAAACCCTACTCACCATTTCAGACGAACGGTTGTCCAATCCCTCCTCCTCCTCCTCCTCCTCCTCCTCCTCCTCCTCCTCCTCCTCTTCTTCTTCTTCTTCTTCTTCTTCTTCTTCTTCTTCTTCTTCTTCTTTTTTTTCTTCAATGGTACATTGATTTGTATTCTAGTCTGCCTATACAGGTAGTCCTCAATTTACAACAGTTCGTTTAGTGCCTGTTTGAAATTACAACGGCACTGAAAATAGTGACTTAGGACCGTTTTTCACACTTACGACTATTGCAGCCTCCTCCATGGTCACATGATCAAAATTCAGACGCTTGGCAACTGGCTCGTACTTATGACGGTTGCAGAGTCCCGGGGTCATGTGATCCCCTTCTGGCATTTCTGACCAGCAAAATCAAGGGAAGTCAGATCCACTTAACAACCGTGTTACTAGCTTAACAACTGCAGTGATTCACTTAACGACTGTAGTAAGATAGGTCATAAAATGGGGCAAAACTCACTTAACAACTGTCTCGCTTAGCGGCAGAAAAGTTAGTCTCAGTTGCGGTTGTAAGTTTTTTTTTTAATTCCATTTATATCCCGCCCTTCTCCGAAGACTCAGGGCGGCTTACAAGCTTAGCAGTAGCCTTCATTCTATGTATATGCCTGCTTATTAGGGCTTTCACACACACACCCCAAGCGGCATTATTACAAAGTCAGCTTATTGCCCCCAACGATCTGGGTCCTCATTTTACCTACCTGGGAAGGATGGAAGGCTGAGTCAACCTTGAGCCTGGTGGGATGCGAACCTGCACTAATTGCAGGCAGCTGGTGTTACTTAAGGAGGCATTAGCCCACTGCTCCACCAAGGCTCCAAGTTGAGGACCACCTGTAGCATTCTCAAGTGAGAATAACCTCAAATTATTTTGTTTTATCTTACCTCATTTTATTTAACAGAGTAAACATGTTTTTAACCCTGCCACAATTTAACAAAGGCTCTCATCAGAATGTGTAATACAGTTAAAACATCCAGAGCACAATTGAAAACCCCTCAGTTGTAAATAAAAGACAATTTGCAATAGTCAATGTAAAAGCAAAATTGCAACAATACTACAATGGAAAGTCAAAAATAAGAAGGGCAACTCCATATGAAGGGAAGGATCTCTGGAATAGCTGTTTTCAATGTTTTTGAAAAATCAACTGAGATTTGTTGACATTGTTAAATGTGCAAAATCTCCGGGAATGCTGGCATGCAAGATAAATTAATGAACATTAGGATAGAATAGAATAGAATAGATAGAATAGAATAGAATAGAATAGAATAGAATAGAATGAATAGAATAGAATAGAATAGAATAGAATAGAATAGAATAGAATAGAATAGAACAGAATAGAATAGAAACGAATGGAACGGAACAGAATTAGAGAATAGATAGAATAGAATAGAATAGAATAGAATAGAATAGAATAGAATAGAATAGAATAAAATAGAATTAGAATTAGAATAGAATAGATAGAATAGAATAGAATAGAATAGATAGAATAGATAGATAGAACAAATGGAATGGAATAGAATAGAATAGAATAGAATAGAATAGAATAGAATAGAATAGAATAGAATAGAATAGAATAGAATAGAATAGAATAGAATAGAATGGAATGGATGGAGAGAATGGAATGGAATGGAATAGAATAGAAAAGAATAGAATAGAATAGAATAGAATAGAAAGCATAAATAGAATAGAATAGACATAGAATAGAATAGAATAGAATAGAATAGAATAGAATAGAATAGATAGAATAGGAGCTGGAAGTCCAGCCCCCGACTCAAGCAGGAGAACCTATACCGTCTCAGACAGTGACTGTCTAGTCTCCTCTTAAAAACCTCCATTGATGGAGCGCCCACGATTTCTGGAGTCAAAGCTGTTCCACTGTTGATTGTCCTCACTGTCAGGAAGTTTCTCCTTAATTCAGGTTGCTTCTCTCTTTGATCAGTTTCCAACTATTGTTTCTCGTCCTTCCCTCTGGTGTTCTTCCTTGTGGCAGCCCCTCAGATACTGGGATACTGCTGTCATGTCTCCCTCTCTCTATCATATCTATCTATCTATCTATCTATCTATCTATCTATCTATCTATCTATCTATCTATCTATCTATCTATCTTAATATACTGTATCTATATCTATCATTTATCTAACTGCAC
>NC_138202.1:7078642-7166142 GCF_964194415.1 Vipera berus
GATGTCATTTCCATAAAACGAAGATGAAACAACAACATCTATTAAGGAGGAGAGCGAGGCCAATTCAACCAGTGCTGGGGACTTTTGTCCTCTCATTACCGAGAGGATCATCATCACCGCCTCAGATGGCTTTATTGCTTGTGCAACAGTAACTGGAAACGCAGAGAGACATATTTTTCTGGTGTCCGTGGAGACCAAACATTTTATGAAAAAGATCACTCTCAGCATCTGCTCTCCAATCTCCTCAAAGGGAGGAAGGAGAGAAGTTTAAAATCGGGCACGTTCTGTGGAAGCACACCCCAAGAATAAGAGAATAACGGAAGGGACCTTGGAGGTCCTCTAGTCCACACACACACACACACACACACACACACACCTGCTCAAGCAGGAAACCCTATGCCATTTCAGACAAATGGCTGCAAAAAAACAACCAAGCTCAGAGAGCACCAAGCACCCTACAGTCGTCTTCTTCTTCTTCTTCTTCTTCTTCTTCTTCTTCTTCTTCTTCTTCTTCTTCTTCTTCTTCTTCTTCTTCTTCTTCTTCTTCTTCTTCTTCTTCTTCTTCTTCTTCTTCTTCTTCTCCTCCTCCTCCTCCTCCTCCTCCTCCTCCTTCTCTTCCTCCTCCTCCTCTCTCCAAACCCCACTCCCTTCTAGCACCTGATGATGTTATCTTGTTGGCTCATGAAACTTCTGCAAGAAAACAGCAAAGCTCATCAGAGAGCACCAAGGACCCCACAGTCTTCTTCTTCTTCTTCTTCTTCTTCTTCTTCTTCTTCTTCTTCTTCTTCTTCTTCTTCTTCTTCTTCTTCTTCTTCTTCTTCTTCTTCTTCTTCTTCTTCTTCTTCTTCTTCTTCTTCTTCTTCTTCTTCTTCTTCTTCTTCTTCTTCTTCTCAGGAAAGGATGCGTTGAGCTGGACCTGAAGCAGGAACGCAGATCCATTTCTCCAAGGTTGAACATGAGATGGACAAGCTTGTTAGACTCCCGCACCATCTTAGTGCTTGAGAACATGGAATGACAGGGTGGAAGAGACCCTCAGGATGTTTTCTGCCCCGGGTTCCTGCGGCCAAGAAGGCTCCACAGCCATTTGCACCACACAGGTGACCCTGAGGACACAGGTAAACCTCCAAATGGCCTCAACGACTCACCAAAAGAAGGCAAATGACCAGCTGTCTGCAAGGAGTATAAATCCTTTCCGTTTCCCACCCTCCAGTCAGAGCTGAGGAAGCTTCTTGGATGAGAAGCGACATGTCTTCAGAGAAAAACAAGAAAGTCCAGTTGCCTCCTGGAAAAAAAACAAACACCTTTGGGACAACCCTGACCTGAATGACTGAGAATCCCCATAGACAACAGAGATTTTATTTTTATTTTTATTTTTTTGGAACTAACTAGTGGGTCTGATTCCCCCACTAGCCCATTGTTGAAGGAAAAGTCTTCATCATGGTTCGGCCCAAGCCGGGAATAAACAACATGGCGACTGCTTTAGAAAGAAGATTGCAGGTTTTTTTGAAGAGGAGAGCCAGACAGAAAAATGGCTCTGGAAGAAAAAGGGTCGAGCACATGTAGGGAGTGGGTTTTTATACCCTCTGGAGCCTTTTGTTTGGAGTTGTTTCCTGTTCCTGTTTGAGGCTTTGTATTTCCTGTGTCATGTATCCTGACCTGAGTCTGAGTGTGCCTTTCCGGTATTCTGATGGTGGTGGCTTAATCCTATTGTGTCCCAAGGGTCATATCCTGCTTCCCTGGGGCTGTGCTGATGACTCTTAGATTTTTGGTGTTGATTCTAGGGATCTTGCTTCCTAATCCCAGTTTCCTGACTCCAGTCTTTCTGACAAGATTATCATCTGCATTTCGACAGAGCTGGTTTCTGCTTGGGGGAGGGAGACTTGGGGCTATTGAGAAAAACTGGGCATGCTTTTCTGCCTCTTTAAGGTCCTTTGAGGAAATATAATATTTTGCCCTTTTAATATTTCCTTCTTTGGGGGGGGGGGCTGACTTCCCACACCATCCTATGGGTAGATTGATCGAAGCCAAACTCAGCCTGGAAACTGGTGACCGCTGCAAGGGACGATGGCAAAACTGCAGCAGTCGAAGGACTAAAATCTAATTACAGCACACTGGCTTGTTTGTAGCTGGCCAGATTGGGCACTGGTTCAAATGCGCGGGGGGGGGAAAGGGGGGTATTTGACTCAGAATTGGCCATTGGTTTGATTTACAACGATTCCTGAAACGTTTGCTTCAGACTATACGGGAGAAAGGACGGAGGGAGGGAGAAAAAAAGAAAGAGAGAGTGGGCCAAGAAAGGTTTGTGCCAAAGCTTAATGAACGTGCAACCTGACAAAGGGAGCACCGTGTACCAGGGAAAAATACATTGGGGGGGTTTGTTTCGTTTTGGGGTGGGTTTTTTTGTAAAGAGGCTTGGTTTTCTGCCCTCTGCAACTTCAGAGAGGGAGTTGCGTAACATAGCATCAGGCCAAGAAGCCACTATGATCCATGGATGGAGGTTTGCTTCACTACTTGTCCAGAATGGTTATAGGATTTCCTGCTCAAGCAGGGGGCTGGACTAGAAGACCTCCAAAGTTCCTTCCAACTCTCTTATTCTAAGTCAGGCATCTCCAAACGTGGCAACTTTAAAACTTGCGAACTTCAACTCCTTAGGCACAAAAGCCAACTAGGTGACTTTGGGCCAATCACCAGGAGACGATGAGTTCTAGTCCCTCCTTAGGGTGAGTTTGGGCCAATCAGAGGAGACAGGGAGTTCTAGTTCTGCCTTAGGCAGGATGGCCAGCTGGGTGACTTTGGGCCAATCACCAGGAGACGGTGAGTTCTAGTCCCGCCTTAGGCATGAAAGGTGGCTGGGTAACTTTGAGCCAATCACCAGGAGACAGGGAGTTCTAGTCCTGCCTTACTCATGAAAGCCAGCTGGGTGACTTTGGGCCAATCACCAGGAGACGGTGAGTTCTAGTCCCGCCTTAGGCATGAAAGGTGGCTGGGTAACTTTGAGCCAATCACCAGGAGACAGGGAGTTCTAGTCCTGCCTTAGTCATGAAAGCCAGATGGGTGACTTTGGGCCAATCACCAGGAGACAGTGAGTTCTGGTCCCGCCTTAGGCATGAAAGCTGGCTGGGTGACATTGGGCCAATCACCAGGAGACTGGGAGTTCTAGTCCACTGCTCCTAGGCAACAATTCAGCTCAAAATCCTCACCAAGAGGAATTTCAAAGAAATTCTAAAATTTCCTGAGGAACTTAGATTGAAAATCAGAAGCCTGATTGGCTAGCAAGGACTTCAATCTTAGTTTTTATCATTCTCTGTTTATCTTAAGCTTCTTCCTGCTCCTGAACACGGGTAGCCAGCCCTCAAGTGACAGCCACAACCGAGCCCAAAATTTCTGTTGCTAAGCGAGACATTTCTTAAGTGAATTTCGCCCCATTTTACGACCTTCCTTGCCCCGGTTGTTAAGCGCACCACGGCAGTTGTTAAGCGAATCTGGCTTCCCTATTGACTTTGCTTCTCAAAGGGTCGCAAAAGGGGAGCACGTGACCCTGGGACACTGCGACCGTCATAAGTAGGAACCAATTGCCAAGCATCTGAATTTTGAACACGCAGCCATGGAGATGCCGCAAGGGTCGTAACTCTGAAAAAACGGTCATAAGTCACTTTTTTCAGTGCCTAAGTTGTAACAGTCGCTAAATGAACTATTGTAAGTTGAAAACGATCGGTCTTTTTTTTCTGGAGGCTGCATTTTCCTGAAAGGAGCAAAGAGGATCTGGTAAATAACTGGTCAACAAGGAATAACAGATTCCACTACATAATAGAAACTGATCAAAGAGAGATGCAACCTAGAAATAAGGAGAAATTTCCCAAGAGTGAAAACAATCAACCAATGGAACAGAAGTTGCGTTCAGACGTTGTGGGAGCTTCATCACTGGAGGCTTTCAAGAAGAGACTGAACTGCCATCTGTCAGAAATGGGGTAGGGTCTCCTGCTTGGGTGGGGGGGCGGGTTGGACTAGATGACCTACAAGGTCCCTTCCAACTCTGTTATTCTAAGACAGAGGTCTTCAAACATGGCCCTTTTATAACTTGTGGACTTCAACTCCCAGAATTCCTCAGCCAGGCACGCTGGCTGAAGGATTCTGGGAGTTGAAGTCCACAAGTCATAAAAGGGCCAAGTTTGAAGACTCTTGTTCTAGGACCATGGTGGTGAACCTATGGCACGGGTGCCACAGGTGGCACGCAAAGCCCCCTCTATAGGCCCTCTCTGTGGGCACGCACACCGTCGGCCCAATCCTAGGCCTTCAGCTGGGTTTTATAAAACCTTTTCGGTTTAGGCCTCCGCCGCAAAAAAAAAAAGATTCAATCAATCAATTTCATCATCTCGTGGGAAAAAGAAGATCTCGCAAAGTTGGAATTGATTGATTGAACTTTTTAGTCCCACCCAGTCTGCCGTTACCACCGCAGCCACGCCCACCCAATGGGCCACACCCACCCAATGGGCCACGCCCACCCGGCACCCGACGATACATAAGTGGGTTTTGGGTTGCAGTTTGGGCACTCGGTCTCTAAAAGGTTCGCCATCACTGGTCTAGGATAACAAAGTGAGTTCTGACAGTGAGAACAATCAACCAATGGCATTGCTTTGCCTTCAGATGTTGTGGGAGTTTCATCACTGGGAGCTTTCAAGACGGGACTGTCAGAAATGGTGTAGGGCAAGGGTCTTCAAACTTGGCCCTTTTATGACTTGTGGACTTCAACTCCCAGAATTCCTGGCGGAGGAATTCTGGCAGTTGAAGTCCACAAGTCATAAAAGGGCCAAGTTTGAAGACCCCTGGTGTAGGATCTCCTGCTTGGGCGGGGGGGCTGGAGTAGATGATCTTACCAGGTCCCTTCCAACTCTATTATTCCATTTTAACCAGAAGGATGACAAAATTCCGTTTAATTGTGATGCACAACTCACAACCACCGGCAGACGCTTCATCTTTTCCGCCTGTCACTTGCGACTGCAGATTTTTATTTATTTATTTATTTATTTTGAGCAGATTTTTGTCCCTGCCTCTGGATGGGGTCCAGCCGCAGTTTACTGTATTAAAAAAAAAACAACGAACAACACCGACGCGCATTCAGAAAACAATTACAATTTCCTGGTTCTTCAGAATTATAAAGTTAGTGGCCTGAGACTAACAGATACGTTGTGCTTACCACTCGGGGGGGGGGGGATGGTGGTAAAAACCCGAGAATGTATTAAAAAATAACATTAATTGCTCCATCAAAGCAGAAAAATTCTCCTGTCACTTTTACACTCCTTAGATTAATTATACCGTTGGCTGCAAGAGTGTTCTGGATAGCTATGAACGAAAGTAACTTTCTCCAGTGTCCTCCAAGCTACGTTGGACTCAAATAAACTCAAATAAAGTTGTAGGTGGAAGGAAGGAAGGAAGGAAGGAAGGAAGGAAGGAAGGAAGGAAGGAAGGAAGGAAGGAAGGAAGGAAGGAAGGAGGGAGGGAGGGAGGGAGGGAGGGAGGGAGGGAGGTCATCTAGTCCAACCCCCTGTTCAGGCAGGAAACCCTATACCATTTCAGACAAATGGCTGTCCAGTCTCTTCTTAAAAACTTCCAGCGTTGGAGCATTCACCGCTTCTGGAGGCAGGTAGTTCCACTGGTTAATTGTTCTGCCAGGAAATTTCTCCTTAGTTCCAGGTTGCTTCTCTCCTTGATTAGCTTCCATCCATTGCTTCTTATCCTGCCTTCAGGGGCTTTGGAGAATAGCTTGACTCCCTCTTCTTTGGGGCAGCCCCTGAGATACTGGAAGACTGCTATCATGTCACCCCTTGTCTTTCTCTTCATTAAACTAGACATATCCAATTCCAGCAGCTGTTCCTTATATGTTTTAGCCTCCAGTCCCCTGATCATCTTTGCTGCTTTTCTCTGTATTCTTTCTAGTCTCAACATTTATTTATTTTTTTTGCATCGTGGTGACCAAAACTGGATGCAGTATTCCAGGTGTGGCCTTACCAAAGCATTGTAAAGTGGTATTAGTACTTCACGTGTTCTTGGATTCTGTCCCTCTGTTAATGCAGCCTAGCACTGTGTTGGCTTTATTGGCAGCTGGAGCACACGGCTGGCTCAATATTTAAGTGATTGTCCACTAGGACTCCGAGTTTTGGTGTTTAGATGGTGCCGGTGGTAACAGGTGGGAGATATCTGTCTTGAGGGATATTTTGGAGTGACTCATAAAAACTCTCAGGACCAGGGAGATGGGCTTTGGTGTTATGAAACCTCATGAGTCTAGGGAGATGGGCTATGGAGTGAATCTTTAAATTTCCTGGGATCAGGGAGATGGGCTAAGGGGTGGATAATGAGATTTGATGGGGAGATGGGCCATGAGTGAATCTTCATATTTGATGGGGCTATGGGGCGAATCTTCTAATCTCCAGGGACCAGGAGGATGGGTTATGTGGTGAATCTTCTAATGTCCAGGGATCACAAGGCTGGGCTACAGAGAAAATCTTCTAAACTCCTGGGACCAGGAAGATGGACTATGGGGCGAATCTTCTAATCTCCTGGGACCAGGAGGATGGGCTACGGGGTGAATATTAATGTCTCCAAGCACCAGAGAGATGGGCTTTGGTTAAGTGATCACCTTCATATGTTTGTCCATCTCAAAGCCAACTGTTGTTTCTTGCCCGGCTGTGTTTAACAGAAGAAATCAATTAACGGCCTGCCTGGCTGGTTATAAATCAGCTATTTACATATTTAATGATTGCACCTTTAATAAATCCCAGGGTGGGGAACCAAGCTGGCAGATCCTTAAGCTCTTCTTTGGGCGTCATCAATTATTCTGAAAGGCTGGCTCTGACATTAAATCTTCTCTTTCACAAGGGAAAAAAAAACGGGCCTTGTCAGAGAAAAATTGGTCCCTTCCTTTGCCCATCGAAAAGCCCTGGAGCCGGGCCACCAACATTACATTAAGAAAATTGCTTAGCCAGCAGTTTCCACTAAGAAAAAAAAAAGAGGGGGGGAGGGGGTGGAAGCTTTTAATTTTGGCCACACAGGGAAATCGATCGCCTGCCCTTCAGATCTGGAGACCGACGGAGGAAGGAAAGAAAAAAAAAGGAAAAAAAAACATCTCGGTCTGACTAATCTAATTTTCCGCAGCCTCTTTCGGAGCATCCGAGGGGCTTCCGAAAGAATAGCAAGCCTTTTATGACCCGTCTGGGATATTACTCTGGAATTCCTCCGAATTAAATTAGCTGCCTCGGTCACCTCGGCTAGAAAAAGAGAGAAATGGATCCTGATCGATCGATCAGATAGGCAGGGCTGGTATTTATAGGATTCCCGGCGGTTGCATCCTTTCGAAGTCATCGACGACGACACGGGAACCCGATTCTTACAAAGGGTGGGTGGGCAAGAAGCCGGCTTGTGGGGAGACGGGGTTCCCTCCCTTGGACGTCGATTTAGAAACACATCCGTTTGTGGGGTCATAGTTGTCTCACTTTTTTTTTTTACCTTCCCCCGATAGGCAACTGGATTGTTGTTGTTTTTTCCTTGAGGAAGAAGAAGAAAATGTTTTTGCTCCTCATCCAAGGAGCTTCATCTGTTCTGATGAAGAACGGATGGAAGGATAAGCTTCTGATGGGGCAGGTGAGAGGAATGGAAGGACTGTGTTTCTTTGCAGTCACCTGGTTGTTAGTACTCTCTCTGAGAGCTCTCGAGATCACTTGGGAGTTTATCCGTGCTCTCAGTTAGGTGTGGAATCTTCTTGGAACTGCTGCAAGGGCTGTGCCGTCGACTGGAGAGAGATGGGGTCAGGAGTCCATCTGCATTCGAAGGGCAAAGGTCGCTCTTTTGAAAACAGCCAAGTCCATATTTTGGATAAAGAGATCCATCCGTTTGAGAGAGGGGTAAAAGAAGCCATCTGTTAGAACATTTAGGCAAGAAAAACCAAATGTACAAGTATAGTATAGGTGGTGAGTTTAAATGGACTCCAGAAGATGGTAGAGGACAGGAAGGCCTGGAGGAACGTTGTCCATGAGGTCACGATGGGTCGGACACAACTTCGCAACTAACAACAACAACAACAATAGGTGGTACCTTGCTCAATAGTAGCGACTGTGAGAGGGATCTCGGAGTCCTAGTAGACAATCACTTAAATAGGAGCCAGCCGTGTGCTGCAGCTGCCAAAAAAAGCCAACACATTCCTAGGCTGCATGAACAGAGGGATAGAATCAAGATCACGTGAAGTGTTAATACCACTTTACAAGGCCTTGGTAAGGCCACACGTGGAATACGGCATCCAGTTTTGGTCACCACGATGTAAAAAAGAGGTTGAGACTCTAGAAAGAGTGCAGAGAAGAGCAACAAAGATGATTAGGGGATCGGAGGCTAAAACATATAAGGAACGGTTGCTGGGATTGGGAATGTGTACTTTAATGAAGAGAAGGACGAGGGGGGACATGATAGCCGTGTTCCACTATCTCAGAGGGTTGCCCCAAAGAAGAGGAAGTCAAGCTATTTTCCAAAGCACCTGAAGGCAGGACAAGAAGCAACGGATGGAAACTAGTCAAGGAGAGAAGCAACCTAGAACTAAGGAGAAACTTCCTGACAGTGAGAACAATTAATCAGTGGAATTGCTTGCCTCCAGAAATTACATATGCTCCATAACTGGAAGTTTTAAAGAAGAGATTGGACAACCATTTGTCTGAAATGGTATAGGGCATGGGTAGGCAACCTCGGCTCTTTTATGACTCATGGACTTCAACTCCCAGAATTCCTAAGTCAGCATAGCTGACTCAGGAATGCTGGGAGTTGAAGTCCATGAGTCATAAAAGAGCCGAGGTTGCCTACCCCTGGTATAGGGTTTCCTGGATGAGCAGGGGGTTGGACTAGAAGACCTCCAAGGTCCCTTCCAACTCTTTTATTCTGAGAACATTTAACCCGTGGGACAACCTGCCTCCAGAAACGGTGAATGCTCCAACACTGGAGGTTTTCAAGAAGAGATTGGACAACCATTTGTCTGAAATGGTATAGGGTTTCCTGGCTGAGCAGGGGGTTGGACTAGAAGACCTCCAAGGTCCCTTCCAACTCTGCTACTCTGTTATTAAAAGGCTCCATTAGCAGGATGTTCCATAACTAAAAGTAGAAATCTGCCATTCTCGTTATAGGCTTAGAAGCTAGGGATGGCCCCTTTCAAATTTTGTTTTCCATTCATTATGCAGCTCCAAGCTAACCTTTCTCTGATTCGAACCATTCCCGTGGACCAGTACCGGGCCGTGGGCATGCCAGCAACCGGTCCACACAAACAAGCAAAGCCCCATCCACGAGATGGAGACAGCACACAAAATCACACGCCCTCCGGTCCATGCAAAAAGCTTTCTCCATGGGTCCCTGGTGCCCAAATGGCTTAGGGGCCTCTGCCTTAGACAGTATGTTTTTCCTGATCTCCAAAAGTCATTCCCACGTACAGATCTGTAATACGGGTATCACAGACCTTCGGGGTCTGTGCTTAGATTTTAGGGTGTCCATGAACTTGGATGGGAGAAGAAGAAGAAGGGAAAAAAAAGAACACACGGTTTTAATTTTCCCAACCTCCGGTTAAAATGCCACTTTTCATTCGATCCGGAATGTAGAGACGCAGGTAATTTGCCGCCTCTCGCTTCCCAAAATGTTTGTGAAGTTCAACGCATCTCCCTGCGTAAAATTATTTCAATTAGGTTGTTTTTTCCCCCCCATCTTTTGAGCACCGTATTTGAGCATAATTGGTTTCCTTTGTAATACGGTCTACTGTATGGTGTTTTTTAAAAAAATACATTTGATGCAGACAGCTATTTTTTTTCCTTAGAATTGTTTCAATAAATATGCAAAGGGGTCCATGATACAAAAAAATGAAGAATTCTGGAAGATAAGTAGGAAAATTTGTATTCCCTCTACCAGTTAGGCCCTTGAACCTAACTGCTTCATCCCTCGTGGTCAATAGGAAAGGATTAGGGTCATTGTAGTCCAAAAAGCTTAATCCTTCCACTTTGGGGCACCTATAGATAATTCTCCTTCCTTCCTTCCTTCCTTCCTTCCTTCCTTCCTTCCTTTCTTTCTTTCTTTCTTTCTTTCTTTTCTTTCTTTTCTTCCTTCCTTCCTTCCTTCCTTCCTTCCTTCCTTCCTTCCTTCCTTTCTTTCTTTCTTTCTTTCTTTCTTTCTTTCTTTCTTTCTTTCTTTCTTTCTTTCTTTTCTTCCCTTCTTTCTTTCTTTCTTTCTTTTCTTTCTTTCTCTTTCTTCTTCCTTCCTTCCTTCCTTCCTTCCTTCCTTCCTTCCTTCCTTCCTTCCTTTTCACTTTTCCTTTCCCCATCTTCTTCCTTCTTCTCAGTGGCTTAGTAGTCTGCCTAGAGAACAAAAACCATCATCCACAGCTTCAGGTAGAAGGTATTCGAAATCTGAAGTTCACCCAGAATCCTGGGATTGTGAGTTTGAGGTAATTTATTTAACTTTTTAGCAAATTAGCTCCCCAGCACACAGGAGTTCATTTCATTTCATTTCATTTATTGGATTTCTATACCGCCCTTCTCCCTAGGGACTCAGGGCGGTTCACAGGGCATATATAAATAACTGTACAAAAATTAAAAAAGAATTAAACCATACCCAATTAAAATACAGCAATAGTAAAAAATAAAACCAATTAAAAACCCATATTCCCCTTCAGGCCAGACCAGCTAACTCAAACAAGTGGGTCTTCAACCCGCGACGGAAGGATCGGAGGTCCGATGCCATCCGGAGCTCAACCGGCAGTTGGTTCCATAGTGCCGGGGCACCCACAGAGAAGGCCCTCCCCCTGGGGGCCACCAGTCGACATTCCCTGACCGGAGGCACCCTGAGGAGGCCCTCTCTGTGGGCACGCACAGGGCGGAGGGGAGTTGACGCCGGCAGCAGGTGGTCCTCGAGGTATCCCGGACCCATGCCATGTAAGGACTTAAAGATCATAACCAAGACCTTGAACCTCACCCGGAAGACAACTCGTAACCAATGCAGCTCGCGGAGCAAAGGTGTAACATGGGAGTACCGGGAAACTCCCAAGACAACTCTCGCGGCCGCATTCTGTACCAGTTGGAGCCTCCGAGTGGTCTTCAAGGGAAGCCCCATGTAGAGAGCATTACAATAGTCTAGGCGAGAGGTCACGAGCGCATGAGTGACCGTACACAGGGCATCCCGGTCCAGATAGGGCCGCAACTGGCACACCAGGCGAACCTGGGCGAAAGCCCCCCTAGTCACGGCTACTATATGGTCTTCCAGGGTAAGTCGTGAATCTAGGAGGACTCCCAAGTTGCGAGCCCTATCCACGGGGGGTAAGAACTCACCCCCCATAGAAAGCGATGGAACATTTTGAATGTCCCGGGATGCCGGAATGTACAGCCACTCAGTCTTGTCAGGGTTGAGTTGAAGTCTGTTCCTCCCCATCCAGACCCGAACCGCCTCCAGGCAGCGGGACATCACAGCGAGGGCATCACTGGGGTGGTTTGGGGTCGAAATGAAAAGTTGGGTATCATCGGCATATTGATGATACCCAACTCCAAAACCACGAATGATCTCACCCAGCGGTTTCATGTAGATGTTGAACAGGAGAGGCGAGAGAACCGACCCCTGAGGAACTCCACAAACGAGAGACCTAGGGGCCGATCTCTGCCCCCCTGCCAACACCGACTGCGAGCGTCCCAGGAGATAGGAGGAGAACCACTGAAGAACTGTGCCTCCCACTCCCAATCCCCTGAGACGCCGCAGCAAGATACCATGGTCGATGGTATTGAAAGCCGCCGAGAGGTCTAATAGGACTAGGACAGAGGAATATCCTCTATCCCGAGCCCTCCAGAGATCATTCACCAGAGCGACCAATGCCATCTCCGTGCTGTACCCGGGCCTGAAACCCGATTGGTAAGGGTCCAGATAATCCGCTTCATCCAGGATCAGAGGGAGCTGATGCGCCACCACACTCTCAACAACCTTCGCAAGAAAGCGAAGGTTGGAGACTGGACGAAAGTTGTTCAATACAGCTGGGTCCAAGGCAGGCTTCTTGAGGAGAGGTCTCACCACCGCCTCCTTCAAGACGGTGGGGAAATAACCCTCACTCAAAGAAGCAGATATAACCGCCTGGAGCCAGCCTCGTGTCCTCTCCCTAGCTGCATAAACCAGCCAGGAAGGGCACGGATCCAATAAACATGTGGTGGAGCTCAGCCTCCCCATAATCCTGTCCACTTCATCAGTGGTCACAGAATCAAACTCCTCCCAGATAACATTGACAAGACCGCCCGTGTCCTGATCGCCAGACTCTGCCCACCTGGAGTCCAAACCGTTCCGAATCCGAGCGATTTTATCCGACAGATGTTGACTGAATTCCTCGGCACAACCCTGCAAGGGATCCTCCCTCACCTCCTGATTAAGAAGGGAGCGAGTCACCCTAAACAGGGCAGCCGGGCGATTATCTGCGGACGCGATGAGGGTAGAGAAGTAATTACACCTCGCCACCCTCATCCCTGCGAGATAAGACCTAATATGGGTTCTTAACCGCAACCGGTCGGATTCAGGTCGGCTAGACCTCCAGCAGCTCTCTAGGCCCCGTTTCCGACGCTTCATCTCCCGGAGCTCCGCGGAGAACCATGGAGCTCGTTGGGATCTGCACCGGGTCAGGGGCCGCAAGGGTACAACCCGGTCAAGTGCCTCAGTGGCTGCCCTTTCCCAGGCTTCCACTAAGGGATCCGCCGAGTTGTGAGCAATGGAGGCAGGTGGGGACCCCAGCGCCGCTTGGAATCTATCAGGATCCATTAAGCGTCTGGGGCGGTACCATCTAATTGGCTCCGTACCCCCACGGCAGGGGGTGGCAAAACGGAAGACCAGCCGCAGGAGGTGATGATCGGTCCATGACAGGGGCATAATAAATGGAGAGCCCCCACCAAGATCATCCAAAAACCGTCCAGATAAAAAAATCAGGTCAAGGGTGTGGCCTCCCTCATGAGTTGGTTCAGAAATTACTTGCGTCAGGTCCATGGCCGTCATGGAAGCCATGAACTCCCGAGCTAGCTCAGATGAGCCTCCCAGGGATGGTAGATTGAAGTCTCCCAAAACTATAAGTTTGGGAAACTCAACCACCAACCCCGAGAGGATATCGAGCAGCTCGGGCAGGGCTGCCGCTGCGCGACTAGGCGAAATGTACACCAGCAGCAAGCCCAACTGCGCCCCAGAACCAAATCTCACAAAGAGAGACTCACACCCGACTATCTGAGGAACGGTGGTCTCCCGCGGACATAAGGTCTCCCTAATAGTCACCGCCACACCCCCACCCCTACCATGAGCTCGTGGCCGATGTAGCACCCGGAAGCCTGGTGGGCAGAGGTCAACCAAAGGGACCCCACCCTCTGGGCCCAACCAAGTCTCCGTGATGCACGCCAGGTCCGCGTGCTCACCCTCAACTAAATCCCTAACGAGGGGAGCTTTGTTAACCACGGACCTGGCATTCAGGTACACCAGCCGGAGCTCAGGAGGCTGCACATCCTCGCTCCCGGAACCTCGGGGAAGAGGCAGACGGTCGGAGCGCCTCACCGCTTGCAAATAGCGGAGACGGCCCTCCCGGTAACGATACGGCCCTCTGTCTATCCACCTGCTGCCATTCCCCGTCGTGGGAATCGGTAATCCCACGACCCGCTCATGAGCCCCGGAGACAACCACACCCCGTTCTCCCCCCGCGCGGTCGGACCCAAGTCTGGCCTGAGCCATGGTTGATTGGCCACCCCCCATAGCCAGACAACCCCTATCTCCCACCCCTCTCCCTAACCCCGTAAAAAATTTAGATAAAAAAGTAATCAGAGGCCTCTTATTAAATTTGTGTAGACGGCCCCTGCCCCTGCCCAGCCATCTCTCCGGGTCCCAAAACTCGGGCCCGTCATCGAGGTTAAGAGTGTTTAATGAGGCGGGTCGCACCCAGGAGAGGGGGGCACCCCTGAGGGCGTACAAGTCCGTGCTAGTGTATTGTCGCATGGGTCTAGCAAGTCCAGGATAGGCATCCCATTAGTTATGTCCATGGGAGGATCGAAACAGAAACAGATATCTGGATCCCCACCCAACATCACTGCCACTCAGTTGGGTGCCCCCAGAGACAGGCCGCCCCCCGCCCTCTCACGACGGGTTGCAACTCTGTTCCTGGGGGTGGACCAGATATCCTCTGGGTAGGCAAACCCCATAGAGCTCCCACCTCTATGGGGCTGCAGATGGAAAAGTCAAGCCACTCTCCCACCGTGGCCGGTACCCAGGTGTATCCAAAATCCAAGGGGAGAGGGGGGAGTAGGCAGGAAGATGATAAGTATAAATGTCTAAGGCAAAGGATAGGCAGGCCAGGATAGTAAGGATGATCTAAGTCGCCGTCGTCGCTGCAGAAGCAGTCCAAAGGCGGTGCAGGAACCCCCTGTCGTTCTTGCTCCATTAAGATGACCCACGGTCGTCTTCTTCGCCGCCAAAACGGCCCGAAGATGCCGTCGCCGCAGAAGGCGGCCAGAAGCAAGGATAGAGACCACCATCGCCGCCGAGATGAATAATAGTCGTCCTCTCCGCCGCCAAAACGGCCCGAGGGCGACACCGCCGCCAAAAGCAGCCCAAGGCGGCCTGGGGCAACATGGGAGTCCCACCGCCGGCGAAAGGGGCCAAAAGCCCAAAAAGCACCAAAGCCAGCAACCGGCCCCCGTAAACGGGGCAACAGTCCCAGAAACACCGGTGACGACGGAAGCGGCCCGAAAGCAGGCCCCAGAAGCGTCCCGTCAGCTGTTAAACACCAAGAGCGTCCAGAGCATGCCGCCATCGCCGTCGCCGCCAGACTCGCCGTCGCCGCCAGACTCGGGCCGCCGCCGCTGCCGCCGCCGAGCGCGGCCCAAAAAACCACCGCACGGGCCGCAACCAGCGCCGAAGCCGAAGCTGACGCCCACGCCGTCGCCGTCATCATCGCTGCCACCCGGACAGACTCACGGGCATCCTCCTCGCCGACGGGCGTCCTCCTCGCTGACCAGAGCCAGCCCGAGAACGCCAAAGCGGCCCAGACGGCCCGAAACAGCAGGAAACGCCGACGCCGGACACGAGCAGCCACGGACAGTCCGGAAAGGTGAGCAGCGAGAGAAAACAGCCGGAGGACAGCAGGGCCAGCAGCCGGGTAGCTCAAAGAACAGGAGTCCAAACAGGTCACTGCCGGCTTCGTCAGCCTCCTCGTTGCCTCTCTGCCACTTACCACAAACCCCCAATCCCCATCTCAGAAGGCCTCAGGGCTTGTGAGGGGCTCCCAAGGGACGCCTAGCAGCTGGAGCTCGCGGAGCTCAGCCGAGCACATCCGCCATCTTGGGCATGCGCGATTAGTTAAATAAAGCTATAAATATTGTATTCCTTCACAGCAATACAGCTACCGTATTTTCCGGCGTATAAGACGACCCGGCGTATAAGACGACCCCCGACTTTTAAGAAAATACTTACATGCCCTGCCCTCCCTGTCCGTTGCAGACGAGGCGAAGGCCCGACTGGCCCCGCCGGCCCTCCCGCTGCTCCCGCGCTTCTGCCGGCCCCCGAGGCGCAGCGTTTCCTGGGCGGCAGGCAGCGCCGGAGGGCAGCCGCCACCCCGCCATGGCCGGCGCCCCTCCTGCTTCCCCCCCCCAGGCCTTGAAGTTGAACTTCTCCCATTGGGCGCAGGGCTGGGCAGCTCCGCCCGCCGCCTCTTTTTTACAACTCATGCCGCTTCCCTCTCACCGTCGGCCGAGGCGCGCTCGGCCCAGGCTCCCGGTCCCTCTTCCCGGCCGGCTTCCCACCCTGCCCCTCATGGAGCTGGACTGGGCGTGCAGCCTCTCAGTGTGGCTGCTTTTCCTGGGCAGTCTGGCGGTGCGGCTCCTGCGCTCGGACCTGTTGCTGAGCCGGCGGCTGCTGCTGCGCGTGGGGCTGCTGACCGTCCTGCAGGCGCTGGGCCAGGCCGTCCTGCCGCTGCCCCTCAGCGCCGCGCTCACAGTGGCTGCCTGCTGGCTCGTCTCGGCCAGCACCGCCCAGCGGAAGCGCATCCCCGCAGGGGGGAGAGCGGTGCTGGTGACAGGTGAGTCCGGCGGGCGCGAGGCCCTCCCCTCGGGCCAAGAGCCGACGGGCAGCGCCGCCTTCGCGTGGGGAGAGCTGCCCAACGCTCCCGCCCAGCCGTGTCCCGGAGCCACGCCGGAGATAGCTCGGTTGCGCGGGGCAGCCCAGCTTTGCAAGAACGGGGACGCTCGACTGATTTGTGTTTTTTTCCAGCGTATAAGACGACCCGGCGTATAAGACGATCCCCCAACTTTTGAGAAGATTTTCATGGGTTATCTTATATGCCGGAAAATACGGTAGTCCTTGACTTACAACCACAATGGGGACCAGAAGATTTGTCCTTAAGCATTGCAGTTGTTAAGTTAGGCATCCTGTGCCTGCACCCCATTTTACAATCCGTTTGCCGTGGTCAGTAAATGAGGTGACGGCAACTTTCAACTTCCTGCCTGCTTCCCCACTGACTTTGCTTTGGAAGCCAGCTGGAACAGAGGTCTCCAACCTTGGCAACTTTTAAGTCTTGTGGACTTCAACTCCCAGTCCACAAGTCTTAAAGTTACCTAGGTTGAAGACCCCTGAGTTGGAAAGCCCATAAATGGTGATCATGAGACCACAGGACGCCCCAACAATGTGGGGAACAATGTGCTGATTCTATAAACCGCTCAGAGAGGGCTGCAAAGCCCTATGTAGCAGTATGTAAGTCTCAGTGCTATTACTATCTATTTATCATCTATCTATCTGTCTGTCTATCTGTCTATCATCTAGGTGTATCTATCTCCCTCCCTCCCTACCTACATCTATGTATCTATCACTGTCTGTCTGTCTGTCTGTCTGTCTGTCTGTCTGTCTGTCTGTCTATCTATCTATCTATCTATCCATTTATCTATCCATCCATCTATAATCTACCTATCATCTATCTATCTATCCATCCATCCATCTATCTATCTATAATCTACCTATCATCTATTTACCTATCTATCTATAATCTACCTATCATCTATTTATCTATCTATTAGCAGTATATAAATCTGTTATTTGTCTGTCTATCTATCAATCGATCTATTATCTATTTATCATTTATCTATGGCGGCGCAGTGGTTAGAATCTATCTATCTATTATCTATCATTTATCTATTATCTATTAACAGTATATAAGTCTGCTATTTCTTTGTCTCTGTCTGTCTGTCCGTCCATCCATCCATCCATCCATCCATCCATCCATCCATCCATCCATCCATCCATCCATCTATCTATCTATCTATCTATCTATCTATCTATCTATCTATCTATCTATCTATCTATCTATCTTATCTATTAGCAGGATATAAGTTTAAGTGGTACTGCTAATTGACTTCCATGCCTGTCTGTTTCCTTCTCTACCACTAACCCCCAGGGGAAAAACAACATTAAATTGCTCTTAACTGAGCTGGCTATATTGAAGGATGCCAAGAAAGAAGCACAATTAGTAAAGTTGCTCGACTGTCATTTAGTTTGCCATCAAATATTTTTTAAAACTTCAATATTTAATATTTCATAACACTAATAATATTATTCACTATTCAATTATTAATAATAATATTCAAATATTTATAATATCCAATGTTTAAGAATGAAAATGGGCTGCAGAGCAGGCCTCTGAGAAGACTAGTAGCATTTTTCAGCTTGGCTGACTTCCAAATGTGTGGGCTGCAATTCCCAGAATTCCGAGCAACAGCGTCGGCTGGCTGGGGATATCTGGGAGTAGAGCTCCATCCTCGCCTGAAGTTGTTGAGATTGGGAATCATTGAATTAATTGTGGGCTCCTTGCTGCTCTCTGAGCTTGGTGGTTTTCTTGCAGACGTTTCATGACCCAACTAGGGAACATCATCAGTGCTAGAAGAGAGTGGGGGTTGTGAAGAGGAGGAGGAGGAGGAGGAGGAGGAGGACTGTGGGGTGCTTGATGCTCTCTGAGCTTGGTGGTCTTCTTGTAGACGTTTCATGACCCAACTAGGGAACATCATCAGTGCTAGAAGAGAGTGGGGGTTGTGAAGAGGAGGAGGAGGAGGAGGAGGAGGACTGTGGGGTCCTTGCTGCTCTCTGAGCTTGGTGGTCTTCTTGTAGACATTTCATGACCCAACTAGGGAACATCATCAGTGCTAGAAGAGAGTGGGGGTTGTGAAGAGGAGGAGGAGGAGGAGGAGGAGGAGGAGGAGGAGGAGGACTGTGGGGTCCTTGCTGCTCTCTGAGCTTGGTGGTCTTCTTGTAGACATTTCATGACCCAACTAGGGAACATCATCAGTGCTAGAAGAGAGTGGGGGTTGTGAAGAGGAGGAGGAGGAGGAGGAGGAGGAGGAGGAGGAGGAGGAGGAGGAGGACTGTGGGGTCCTTGCTGCTCTCTGAGCTTGGTGGTTTTCTTGCAGACGTTTCATAACCCAACTAGGTAACATCATCAGTGCTAGAAGGCAGTGGGGTTTGTGGAGAGGAGGAGGAGGAGGAGGAGGAGGAGGAGGAGGAGGAGGAGGAGGAGGAGGAGGAGGAGGAGGACAATGACGATGACTATGGGATCCTTGCTGCTCTCTGAGCTTGCTTGTTTTTCCACAGATGTTTCATTACCCAACTAGGAAGCATTGCCAGCGCATGATGTTTCCGTGGCACCAAGGCCTTGATGTTATTCCTTCCCTAATGAGATAAAACAAAGAATTTTAAAAATACATCAAGGACATTACTCCACCTGCCCTAAAATAGCTACAAACATTACACTGATTAAACTACGCTAATAAGGGGAGATGCGAAAGAAATTAGGAAGAAAGGAAAAGGATCCATATAATACTAATTAAAAATTAATTTTGAGTCTCAGACAGGATGTTTCAACCTAAATCCTACAGAAATCCTATTGCTTGTGTCTTTTCATCTCAAAACTTTCTGAGCATTGACAAGGAACGTGTCTCTCCAATCGATTCCTTAACATCTGGAGTATAAATTTCTTTCTCTTTGCATGAAATAATTCTCTTCAATTGAGCCCCAGGCTTCTAAAATCAGGGCTCCTTGTAAGTTCCATATTTTCTGAGAATGCAGGTAGTCTTCGACTTACAACGGTCCATTTAGTGACCACTTGAAGTTACCACACCACTGAAACTTAACTCAAAGAGACTTATGAATGTTTTTCACCCTTACGACTGCTGCTCACGTGATCAAAATTCAGATGCTTGGCAAGTGGTTCATATTTATGACGAGAGGGACTGACCCAAAGTCACCCAGCTCTCTGTCATGCCTAAAGTGGGACTAGAAATCCCAGTCTCCTGGTGTTTGGCCCAAAGTCACCCTGCTGGCTTTCACGCCTAAAGCGGGACTAGAACTCCCAGTCTCCTGGTGTTTGGCCCAAAGTCACCCAACCAGCTTTCAAGCCTAAAGCGGGACTAGAACTCCCAGTCTCCTGGTGTTTGGCCCAAAGTCACCCAGCCGGCTTTCACGCCTAAAGCGGGACTAGAACTCCCAGTCTCCTGGTGTTTGGCCCAAAGTCACCCTGCTAGCTTTCACGCCTAAAGCGGGACTAGAACTCCTAATCTCCTGGTGTTTGGCCCAAAGTCACCCAGCCAGCTTTCATGACTAAAGCGGGACTAGAACTCCCAGTCTCCTGATTTCTAGCCTGGTGCCTTAAGCAGTGCAGCAAACTCTCTCTCTCTCTCTCTCTCTCTCTCTCTCTCTCTCTCTCTCTCTCTCTCTCTCTCTCTCTCTCTCTCTCTCTCTTTCTCTCTCTCTGGACGACCTGATCCCAACTCCACTGAGGCAAAGGAAGGTCCCTCAGATGGGCCTTGTTATGTATCCAGGTGCAGGCATCTGCATAGCAGCGGCCACTAGGGGGCGTTGGCCTGGACGGTTTTGGCGGGAAACCTAGTTTCGGCGGGAAACCTAGGGCCAACCCCATTGGCTAGCCGCCTACCTGGCCAGGTATATAAGAAGGCCAGGTAGCCCTTGTTCTCCAGTACGGACCCCCCCACACAATAAAGAGCTGAACACGTACTCCGGCTGGCATCTCTTCCTTGCGTCAGACCCACTACATTACAGGCCTGGAGACCAGCGTGCAGGAATGGCGGCGGCCAGTCCGGGTTCTTCCACTGAGAGAGGCAGAGGAGAGCTGTAATGTAGTGGGTCCGACGCAAGGAAGAGACGCCAGCCAGAGTACGTGTTCAGCTCTTTATTGGGGGGGGTTCGTACTGAAGAACAAGGGCTACCTGGCCTCCTTATATACCTGGCCAGGTAGGCGGCTAGCCAATGGGGTTGGCCCTAGGTTTCCCGCCGAAACTGGGTTTCCCGCCAAAACCGTCCAGGCCAACGCCCCCTAGTGGCCGCTGCTATGCAGATGCCTGCATCTGGATACATAACAAGAGCGATTCCTCAACGCAGGAACCGGGACGCGTGAGGGACAACAAAATTAAATTATCGCACGGAGGTTTTGTCTCTCCGCCAACGTGCCTGCAGGCAGCAAGCAAGGCAGGTTGCCCTACAGGAACTCTGCAGATGGCGGGGGAAACAACAAGAGCGTTTAAAATGCCATAAACCGAGAGATTTCCAGGCCATCCGTGGGGGGGGGTGGAGCATTTGGAATCGGAGGCAATAAGCGCCCGTCTCCTCTTTTCCCTCTGGAAGACGGGCGGCCTTGATTCCCTTGCTAGCCTCTGAACCCCGCCTGGCCTTGGTGGCTTCGGTCAGCTGGGCAATGAAGACAGAAGCCGCTCACGTGTGCGTGCCTGTACACGTGTATGTGTGAGTGTGCGTCTTTATGAGGGAACGTGCACACAAGATAGTTGTTCTTCTAAATTTGCAGGCACCATAATGCTCAGAATGGATGGGTTTTCTTTCTTTCTTTCTTTCTTTCTTTCTTTCTTTCTTTCTTTCTTTCTTTCTTTCTTTCCTTCCTTCCTTTCTTCCTTCCTTCCTTCCTTCCTGTCTGTTTCTCTCTTCCTTGCTCCCTTTCCTTCCTTCCTTCCCTCCTTCCTTCCTTCTTTTTTTCTTCCCCCTCTCTTTCTTCTTTCTGTTTTTCTTTCTTTCTTTTATCTTCTTCCTTCCTTCTGTTTGTTTCTCTTTCTCTCTTCCTTCCTCCCTCTCCTTCCTTCCTGTCTGTTTCTCTCTCTCTTCCTTCCTCCCTTTCCTCCCTTCCTTCCTCCTTCCTTCTTTCTTTCCCTTCCCGCTCTTCCTTCTTTCTTTTTCTTTCTTTCTTTTTCTTCTTCTTTCATTCCTTCCTTTGTTCCTGTTTCTCTCTCTTCCTTCCTACCTTCCTCTCCTTCCCTCCTTCCTCCTTTCCTTCCTTCCTTTCTTTCCTTCCTTCCTTTCTCTTTTCTTTTCTTTTTTCTCTTCCTTCTTCCTTCTGTTCCCTCCCTCCCTCCTTCCCTTCCTTATTTTCTTTCCTTTCTTTCTCTTTCCTTTCTTTCTTTTCTTTTTTCTCTTCCACCTTCCCTCCATTCCCTCCCTCCCTCCTTCCCCCGTCCCTTCCTTGATTTTTGTCTTCCTGCATCCTCATAACATGAGATGCTGCTCAAATCCTCTCTGCAGGAGACAGGAGAGCAGATAGCAGAACAAACGGCGGTGAGGCCTCCATGGTGTCTCCACCACACTGTGATCTAAATATCACGAAAGACATGCTGATAAGACAGACAGCGGAAAAGGAACAAAGGCAGATACGCTCCAAAGAAAGAGGCAAAATGAGCTGTGAATGAACATCGACGGTGTTTCTTTGGCCCCCAAACTACGGTCTGGGGAATTGAGTCTCTACTTATTAACCAGAATTTCTCAACCTTAGTAACTTTAAGCTACAGGTTGTCCTTGACTTATGATCACAACTGAACTCAAAATGCTTGCAGCAGGCAGAGTTTGCCTGCAATAATGCATTGTAACTACTGCAGGGAGGGAGGGGGAGAGAGAGAGAGAGAGAGAGAGAGCGTGAGCATTTAGACTTAATATACCACTTTATAGTGCTTTACAGCCCTCTTCAAGCGGTTTGCAGAGTCAACATATTTGCCCCCCAACAATCCGGGTCTTCATTTTACCGGCTTCGGAAGGATGGAAGGCTGAGTCAACCTTGAGCCGATCAGGATCGAACTGCTGGCATTGGGCAGATTTTCCCTGCAATACTGCATTCAAGGTTAAACTCGCTGAACATTTCATGCCGTCGAGGGCCCCAATCTTTTGGCGGTTCCAATTTTCCCAGCCCATCCAGCTCCCAGGCAAGACAACATCGAACTACATGGCAGCTCTGAGACAGGCTGCCCATTTGTGTAAGTTCCCTGATCTCAAAGATAGAATTCGAGACCAGGTGGTGTTCGGGCTTAGAGACCATCAGTGCCGACAAAAAATCCTCGCAAAACTGCCGATGAATCTGCGAGAAGTCCTAGATGAGGTAATGGCTCACGAGGCAGCCAATGGTGCCGGCAAGCCCACACACCATCCTGGCAGTAGCCCAGGTGGGACAATACATCATGAATGTGCCGCGAACAGCAGAAACCGTGTCCCATACAGAGATTCACCAGTTGCTCAAGCCAAAAATTATGTTACAGGTCCATCTGCAAGGGGTACCTTGCACGATGGAGCTCGACTCCGGTTCCGCAGTCTCAATAATTTCATATGAGACATTTAAGGGAATTTGCGACCGGAGCAAGTGGAAGGTTCCTTTAAATCCCACCATGCTGCTGTTGTCTGATTTTCAGCACACCCCCATTAAATTTAAGCTAAACCCAAGGGTCCTACCGATTCGTATCAAGCCCTGGAGAGTCCCATTCGCCCTCAAGCACAAGATTGAGAGTGAATTGGACAGGTTGGTTGAACAAGGGGTGTTAGAGCCCGTGGATTGGGGAGACTGGGAAACCCCTATAGTGACCCCACTTAAGGCTAACGGGGAAGTAAGAATATGTGCAGATTATAAGGCCATGGTAAACCAGGCCTTGAATCCGCACGCTTACCCGGTCCCGACGGTCCGGCATGTCCTCTCTGCAGTACAGGGCGGCGCCATCTTTGCCAAGCTCAATCTTGCGCAGGCGTACCAGCAGCTCATGGTTACTAAGGAAACGGCGGACGCTCAGACAATAGTGACACATAGAGGTGCTTTTAGAGTTAACCGTTTGCAGTTTGGCATCACTGTAGCTCCAGGAATTTTTCAAGAAGTGATGGAGAGGACTTTGAAGGGCATACCTGGTGTATGTCCTTATTTTGACGATGTTCTTATTGCTGGAGAGTCTGAAGAGATCTTGGCTGACAGGCTGCAGGCTGTTTTAAGCAGGTTTTGCTCTGCTGAGCTCAAACTTAAAAAAAGTAAGTGCAGTATTGGAGTGGCATCCACTGAATTTTTAGGGTTCAGGATTGATGCCAAGGGAATTCACCCTACTGACTCCAAGGTAAGAGCAATCAAATTGGCTCCAACCCCTACTAATAAGGCTGAATTGCAAGCTTTCCTGGGGTTACTTAATTTCTATCATGTGTTTTTGCCCCACAAAGCAGCAATCGCAGAGCCTTTACACAGGCTATTAGATAAGAAAGCCCCATGGAATTGGACCACGGTCCACGAACAGAGTTTTAGAAACCTGAAACAACTATTGTCCAGTGACTCAACCATCACACATTTTATAGAAAATAAGCCCATCTGCATCGCGTGTTATGCATCACCTTATGGTGTGGGCGCTGTATTGAGTCACATAGAGGCCTATTGCATACTACTCCCGAACACTGTCAAGGGCAAAAAGGAATTATGCACAAATTGACAAGGAAGCCCTCGCAATTGTGACAGGAGTCAAGAAATTCCATGACTACCTGTATGGCAGGGAGTTCACTATTTTTACAGATCACAAACCATTGTTGGGGCTGTTCACAACTGATAAACAAACACCACAAATTCTATCCCCAAAGATGCTAAGGTTCCTATCTGCATACACTTGCAAACTGGTCCACAAACCAGGGAGGGACATGGGCCACGCTGATGCATTAAGCAGATTACCGCTAATGATCACTGAACCTGACCCAGCTCCTGCGGAGCTGGTCCTAGCCATCCAAGATCTTCCAGATTGCCCCCTTCAGGCAAAGGACATTGCTGATGGCACCACAGCAGACAAGGTACTGTGCAGGGTCCTAATGTGGGTGATGTCTGGGTGGCAGGAAAAGAGTCCGGGTCCAGATTTCCAGGCATATTTCATGAGAAGGCATGAGCTGTCTTCTCATAAGGGTTGCCTTTTGTGGGGTAGCAGAGTTATTATTCCGGAGAAGCTTCAAGAGAGGGTTTTGCAGTCGCTACACGAGGGTTACCCTGGCATAGTTAGGATGAAGGCTTTAGCTAGGAGTTACTTATGGTGGCCTGGTCTCGACAAGGCCATAGAGGAGCAGGTAGCGGGGTGCTACACATGTCAAAGATCAAGGCCAGAACAGCCGCAGGCCCCCGTACACAAAAGGGAAGCAACACACACACCATGGTCCAGGGTGCATATTGATTATGCGGGGCCCTTTCAGGGACAACTGTTTTTGGTGGTGGTTGACAGTCACTCTAAATGGCTGGAAGTAGTTCCAGTTTCTAGCATGACCACTACAAAGACTGTTCAGGTGCTCCGGGTGCTATTTGCCACTCATTGGTTGCCTGATGTGTTGGTCTCTGACAATGGCCCACAATTCACATCTGCTGATTTCAAGGCATTCACCAGGGCCAACTCGATTAGGCACGTCACATCCGTGCCTTTCCACCCGTCATCTAATGGTCTAGCAGAACGAACGGTGAGAACGACCAAGGACGCGTTGAGGCGCATCATCAGTGGAGACTGGCACCAAAGGTTGGCTCAATTCCTCCTGGCACAACACACCACACCATGCACAGCAACAGGCAAGAGTCCTGCTGAGTTACGTTGGGGTTGTCGCCTCATCACTAAGTTGGACAGACTACACCCTGACAGGGTGGTGTTGTGATTCAGGGTCAGCCTGTGGGTTCGGCAGTTGGGTCGGACGAATCAGAGGAGGAGGGGGGTGTTGAAGACCTTGCTGATGATAGCCCTCAGGCAGGCCCCTCCCACTTGGTCACCATGGAGACCCAGCTGTGTGAGCCTGACAGTGTGGATGAAGATGACCCACAGCTGGCCCTGTTCAAGGACGCCCGACGCAGGAGGCAGTCAAGTAGGAGTAAACAGAGGAAGGCAATGGGGCTTCTCGGAAGGAGGGAGAGAGAAGCCACGCCCTGAACTCTTTATAAAGGACTTGTGTGGGGAGGGCTGGTTTGCTGAAAGCAACCGCTCAGATAGTGTTTCAAAGCTCCGGTATCTTGGTTCGTGTTTTGTTTGTTTTTGTAATAAATTTGGCAGACGTATTCCAGCCTCCTGCCGTCTGTAAAGGGGTTGCCTTTTCTGCAAGGCCAGTAGCAGGCTGGTACAGAACAGGTGGCTGCACAATCAGAACAACCCGAACCCGACACCGCCAGAGAACTTCACATAGGAGAAAGGGTTTGGGCCCGGAACTATGGGCCAGGCCATGCCTGGATTCAGGGGGTGGTGGTTGACAAAACGAGGCCTGTATCATACATTGTAGAGGTGGAGGAAGGCCGCCAGGTCAGAAGACATATAGACCAATTGAGGAAGCGGTCCCCCGAAAAACCACAAGTTTTGAAGTGAGATCAACCGGAAGGGGGTAATCAATCTGACACCGGACAGTTGCCCAGTGACATTGGCTTGGCTGAGCAACATCAGGCCGGGGGCCCCAATGACATTGGGGTGGATAGGGCTTGGAATCAGGACTCAATTGATGACTCAATTGAGGACTCGGTCGACAAGAACACGGAGCAAACCCTGAAACGGTCAGCCAGAACTCATAGGCCACCGGCTTACCTAAAGGATTTTGTAAGGTTTTGAGGGAGGGGTCACGACGTGTTTGAATAACCGGATTCACACATTGGATGTTTCTCATTATTTGTTTTTATTTGTTATCGTTATTGTTCCAGTATGGGGGAAGGGGTGTTATGTATATAGGGGATGTTTCCACAGAAATGAGCCACCGACACCACCAGGTGGCAAGGTACCCTGTCCGGATTGGCAGGGTGGTCCTTGGTGGGAAATCCTGATAAGGGGATTGGTCCCAGGTATACCTGGCTAGGTATATAAGAGGGACTAATAGCCCTTTGTCCGCAGTTCTGTGCTAACCTCAATAAAGATCTATTATGCTGAACCCTGATGTCCGGAGTCTTCCATGCGGTCCAGAACCCACTACACAATAGCGCCCACCACGGCTGTGACCGTGGATTTGTTCCCTGAACTGGGGCTTGGACTAGATGACCTCAAGGCTTCCTCCAACCTCTTCCATCCTAGAATTCCAGCGTCCTAACCAAGGAAGGTTTGGCTTGCCCTGCTCCCCAACAACTTCAAGTGATCCCGATTGAAAAGCTGCGAGCTCTGCGGGGGCTCCCTCACCGGAGGTTTTATAAGAAGAGACTGGGCAATCGTTTGTCTGAAATGGTGTAGGGTCTCCTGCTTGAGCAGGGGGCTGGACTAGATGACCTCCGAGGTCCCTTCCAATTCTGTTACTCTGTTACTCTGATCTGGGCTAAGCGATATTTGCAGCTGTCTCGGTTGAAGAATAGAAGAGCCACAGAGACTAGATTTTAGACGCCAGCCGTAATTGGGGTTTCTCTTACTCTCCTCCTCTCTTGCGCCTTGACACAACCTGATGCAGTCCAGGTTTTATGACCACCGCGTTGTGCGGCTGGCCGTTTGTTTTATTTACAGCCGAGGAGGAGGGGGGGTGAGGACACACACACCCCTCAATCCTTCTCTGGCTCGGGCTGAGGCTGAGTCAGCAAAGGCTTTCTTTGAATGGGGGTGGGGGGTGGGAATCATCTCCCAGGAGAAAGAAAGAGCTACGGGCCTCTAAAGCTGCAAGATGGGAAGTTGTAAAGTGAATTTTAAATTCATCCTCTCCATTATGCCGTTGAAGGACTTATCCCAGGGCCGGTCCAATTTTGGCAACTTTTAAGACTTGCGGACTTCAACTTCCGTGCTGGCTGGGGGAATTCTGGGAATTGAAGTCCACAAGTCTTAAAAGCTGCCAAGGTTGGACAGGGTTTTTTTTCCTTTTTTTTCCCCACTAGGTCTTTTTCAGAAAAAGAAAGCCATTTGGGTGTGTGTGTGTGTGTGTGTGTGTGTGTGTAAGTCTGAATAATTGCAAGCTCTTTGAAAAATATGGATTTGCAAATAGACTCACGGCATTGACCTGAATGGGAGATTCATATTACTGGCTCCCGCAATCATTTAGCTTATCTTAGATGGGGCTGGAAATGGAGAGAGATTTACACTGCCTGTCCTTTGTGCTGGGGTGGGGTGGGGGCACTGGGGGGGGGAAGCTTTGTGCTGGTTTTGATTACCATGTTTTTTTTCCCCATAAGGCCTCGGAGTGGAAGGAGAGAGAGGAAGAAGAGGAGGAGGAAGATCAGCAGAACCATTTGCTTACTTATTGAAACTATTTATGTAGCTTATAGGAGTCTTGTGTAGGAAACCTGTGGGATCCTAGAGAAAAGGAGAGGAGGAGGAGAGAGAGGAGGAGGAGGGGAAAAGGAAGGGGAAGGGGAGGAGGAGTAGAGGAGGAGAAGAGGAGGAGAGGAGGAGAAGGAGGAGGAGAAGGAGAGGGAGGGGAGGAGAAGAAGGAGAAGAAAAAGAGGAGCAGAGGAGGAGGAGGAGGGGAAAGGAAAGAAGGGAAAAAGGAAGGGGACGGGGAGGAGGAGTAGAGAAGGAGGAGAGGAGGAGGAGGAGGAGGAGGAGGAGAAGGAGAGGGAGGGGAGGAGAAGAAGGAGAAGAAAAAGAGGAGCAGAGGAGGAGGGGAAAGGAAAGAAGGGAAAAAGGGAGGGGCCGGGGAGGAGGAGGAGAGAAGGAGGAGGAGGAGGGGGAGGGGAGGAGAACCACAGCACTGCATATCATTAAACAGCCAAAGACATAATTGTTGAACCAGATTTGAAGGAATATTCTTTTTTTTAAAAAAAACTATTCCCAATATGGAATTCTAGAACCATAGGGTTGAAAGGAACCTTGGAGGTCTTCTAGTCCAACCCTGCCTGCCCAAGTCCTAAATATCTTCCCAGGCAAATAGACATCTTCCCATTCAGGTCTGTATAAGATTTAAAAGAATAACGCAGCTGGAAGGGACCTTGAGGTCATCTAGTCCAACCCCCTGCTCAGGCAGGAAACCTTATACCATTTCAGGCAAATGGCTGTCCAGTCTCTTCTTAAAACCCTCCAGTGTGGGAGCATTCACGGCTTCTGGTGGCAAGTCGTTCCACTGGTTAATTGTTCTAACTGTCAGGAAGTTTCTCCTTAGTTCCAGGTTGCTTCTCTCCTTGGTTAGTTTCCATCCATTGCTTCTTGTCCTGCGTTCAGGTGCTTTGGAGAACAGGTTGACCCCCATCTTCTCTGTGGCATCCCCTCAGATATCGGAATCCCAGGGTTGCTTCTGTCAGACAACATCAGTTGTGGAAAGTGGGTTCCACTTAATGGCTGCAGTGACTTAAAAATGGCCATAAAATCGAATCCAGCTCATCATGGAGAAAATAAATCTCACAAATGAAATGGCTTTGCCGCGTTTGTTTTTTTTTTGCCAGTTTGTAACTAACATTGCATTTCCTAACTGCAATTTCCTTTTCTTTTTCTATATTTTTCTTTAAATTTGACTTTTACTGTAGATTTTCAGAGAGAGAGAGAGAGAGAGAGGAGATACGGGGGCTGGAAAGCTGCAAGATGGGAACTTGTAAAGTTAATTTAATTTCATCTCTCCATTACGCAGCGTTGGATTGCCTTGTCTGCCCCATCCTGTTGATGCTTTTGAAAACTGCGGTGTCTGAGAAAAACCCAGCTTTCTGTCCAAAGGGACTGTAACAGGTAGTCCTCAGTTTACAACTGTTCAATTAGTGACCTTTCAAAGTTACAAGGGCACTGAAAAATGACCGTTTTTCAGATTTTTTTTAATTTTAATTCCATTTATATCCCGCCCTTCTCCGAAGACTCAGGGCGGCTTACAAGCTTAGCAGTAGCCTTCATTCGATGTATATGCCTGCTTATTAGGGCTTTCACACACACCCCAAGCGGCATTATTACAAAGTCAGCTTATTGCCCCCAACAATCATTGTGGATGGGTGGGTAGGTGTGTGGGTGGGCTTCTTAACCGGGTAAAGATAAGTTTTTACTGATTTTTTTAAATACAATTCAACAGTGCTTATTCAACAAACGTGTTGCCTCAGTTCACCGTTCACGAATTCAAATTAAATTCCTAATCCCGAGTTCGTTTCTCCAACCGTCGGTAAAATAAGTCCCAAGTTTGAAAATATTTTGTTTCTTCTTTTTTTTCTTTCAGTCTGAAATGTCCATTTCTGCACATTTCTGAACAACTGTCTCGCTTAGCCACAGAAATGCAGGGCTCAATTGTAGCCGTAAGTCGAGGACTTTGTAGAATTCTGGGCCTGTTTTTGTTTTCGCTCGGTTTCCCTCACATCTCTGAGAACCAGGCCAGGAAAAACCAACGGCAAACCCATCTTCACTATTTTGTTTTTCTGATTTTTGTCCCCAAGGTGTTTTTTTAAACGGAAACTCACTTCAGCTGGATCCCCTTGCAGGAATCTGATCATTTCGATCGGTCAATCCATTAGAGGAGTCCTGTTTCCTTTGCACCTCCAAAAGATCTTTTTAAAAAGAAAAAGATCTTTTTAAAAGAAATATAGTCTGGGGTCTCATCACTCTGGGAGGGACAAAGCAACAGCGATGAGGAAAGGAAAATGCCGTCAGCAAGTCTGCCGGCTTTAATCTTAGCATCGTGCAGTAGCTAAGCAACGGGTTCAAATCTCGCCGTTCTGGCAGCCGTGTCAATTGGCCAGCCGACAGATTAACACAATTTCCCCTTGTGCAGAAGGGCTTGGATGAAGGTGGATGGGCCTCTCTCTTGACAGCTTTCATTTTATCTTGGGGGGGGGACTTTAAAGATCATCTTCGACTTATGACAGTTCATTTAGGGACCGTTTCAAGTTACGACGACTTATGACCATTTTTCACACTTAATGACCGTGGCAGCGTCCCCGTGGTCACGAGGTCAAAATTCAGACGCTTGGCAAACTGACTCACATTTATGATGGTCGCAGTGTCCCGGGGTCACCTGATCCCCTTCTGCGACTGTCTGACGAGCAAAATCAATGGGGGAAGCCAGATTCGCTTAACGACCGTGTTACAAGCTTCAGAACTGTAGTGATTCACTTAACAACTGTGGCAAGAAAGGTCGTAAAACGGGGCAAAATTTAACAAAAGTCTCACTTAGCAATGGAAATGGGCTCAATTGTGGTCATAAATTGAGGACCATCTCTAGTCCAAGGGTGGGCGAATTTGGTGACCTTAAGACTTGTGGACTTCAACTCCCAGAATTCCGCTCAGCGTACGGCTGCAATTGACACCAGAATTCCTGTTGCTAGGCAACATGACTGTTTAGTGAGTCGCCCCTGATTTTATGACCTTTTTGGCATGGTTGTTAAACGAATCCTGGCAATTGTTAAGTGAATCACGAGGTCATTAAGCGAATCTGGCTTCCTCCATTGACTTTGCTTGTCAGAAAGGTCGCAAATGGTGATCACATGACCTCGGCCTACTGCAACGGTCATAAAGAGAGGATGGGTTGCCTGAATTTTGATCACGTGACTGTGGAGACGCAAAATGGTTATACAGTAAGTGTGAGGACCAGTTATAAGTCACTTTTTCCAGCACCGTTCTAATTTCAAACGGTCGTTAAACGAATGGTTGTAAGTCAGGGATTACCTGTGGTTCTCCCTCGGTTTTCCTCTGGCAATTTCCTTCCCGCTTAGCCGTAATAACGGAGTCACTATTGCAATCAGAGATTTTCCTACCCTTCCCTGTCACAAGATTTAACTAAACACAATGAGGTCAGATTTATAACGCTCTTGTTTAAATGTCACCAAATCCAGAACTCAAATATTATAACTTCTTGGCATTTTCAAAGAAATTGCACAGAACCTCTGGGAGCTGCAGCAACAGCTAGGGAAGAAATCATTGTGGATGGGTGGGTAGGTGGGTGGGTGGGCTTCTTAACCGGGTAAAGATAATTTTATATGGAGAAAAAAGTAGATTTCCAATTCTGAATCTGAAGCTAAGAGTCAGGAGTCTGTGGAACCCTTGGCAGATTCAACAAGAGGCAGAGAGAGAGAGAGGGAGAGAGAGAGAAAGAAAAAGAGAGAGAGAGATGTAGAAAGAAAAATAGATAGATAGATAGATAGATAGATAGATAGACAGACAGACAGACAGACAGACAGACAGACAGACAGACAGACAGACAGACAGACAGAAGCCAGCTGGGTGACTTTGGGCCAATCATCAGGAGATGGTGAGTTCTAGTCCTGCCTTAGGCCAGCTGGGTGACCTTGGGCCAATCATCAGGAGATGGTGAGTTCTAGTCCCGCCTTAGGCACGAAAGCCAGCTGGGTGACTTTGGGCCAATCATCAGGAGATGGTGAGTTCTAGTCCTGCCTTAGGCATGACAGCCAGCTGGGTGACTTTGGGCCAATCATCAGGAGATGGTGAGTTCTAGTCCTGCCTTAGGCACGAAAGCCAGCTGGGTGACTTTGGGCCAATCATCAGGAGATGGTGAGTTCTAGTCCCGCCTTTGGCACGAAAGCCATCTGGGTGACTTTGGGCCAATCAATAGGAGACAGTGAGTTCTAGTCCCGCCTTAGGCATGACAGCCATCTGGGTGACTTTGGGCTAATCCCTCTCTCTCCGCCCAAGCCCCTTCCCAGAGGTCTTGTGGGGAAAATAGGAGGAAGAAAGACCGTATAGTACAAGCAAGGGTTCCTTTCTTTAAAAAAAAAGGAGTGTGTAAAGGTGGTCCCTGACTTACAAGAGTTCATTTAGTGACCATTCGAAGTTACGACGGCACTGAAAAAAGTGACCTCTGACCGTTTTTCACACGTACGTCAGTTGCAGCATCCCCGTGGTCACGTGATCAAAATTCAGAGGCTCATATTTACGACGGTTGCAATGTCCTGGGGAGACGTGATCAGTTTTGTGACCTTCTGACCGGCAAACGTAATGGGGAAGCCAGATTCACTTAACAATTGTGGAAGGAGAAATCTTCATCAGGGTCCAGTCCAAGCTGGGAATAAACAACATGGCGACTGCTTTAGAAAGAAGGTTGCAGTTTATTGAAGAGGAGAGCCAGAAAGAAAGATGGCGCTGGAAGAAAAGAGTGACCACATGTAGCAGGGAATGGTGGGTTTTTATACCATCTGGGGCTCTTGAGGTTGTTTCCTGTTCCTGATTGAGGCTTTGTATTTCCTGTGTCATGAACTTTGACCTGAGTTTGGGGGTGCCCCTTTGGCATCCGTGGGTTAATCCTATTATGTTTCCTGTCTTAGAGTTTGGGTGGGGTATGTAGATTTTAAGGGTCCTTGTCTTCCTAATCTCTTCAGTTTCTAGCTGGGAGGCTCCAACCTTCCTGAATGGATTATTACACCTGCATTTCTAAAAGCTGGTTTCTGCTGAGTTGTCTGACTAGCAGGTGGAGAACTTTCTGACTTTTTGAAGATCTGCTCCCTTATATGTGGGGAAATATATTCTGCCTTTTTAATATTCCCTAAAATATTTCTCTCTCCAGATTCTTCCCACACAACCATGTTACACACAACATATAAGGAACGGTTGCTGGAATTGGATATGTCTAGTTTAATGAAGAGAAGGACGAGGGGTGACATGATAGCCATGTTCCAGTATCTCAGGGGCTGCCCCAAAGAAGAGGGAGTCAAGCTATTCTCCAAAGCACCTGAAGGCAGGACAAGAAGCAACGGATGGAAACTAACCAAAGAGAGAAGCAATCTAGAACTAAGGAGAAACTTCCTGACAGTGAGAACAATTAACAATTTAATTAACAATTAACCAGCGGAACTACCTGCCTCCAACACTGGAAGTTTTTAAGAAGAGACTGGACAGCCACTTGTCTGAAATGGTACAGGGTTTCCTGCCTGCCTGGGGGTTGGACTAGATGACCTCCAAGGACCCTTCCAACATTATTTTTGTTGTTGTTGTTGTTGTTGTTATTGATCATCGCACAGTCAGCTAGATGTTCACACTGGATTTGGCATTACTACTACTACTACTATTATTATTATTAATTATCGAACAGTCAGCCAGATGTTCACACTGGATTTGGCATTTTTTATTATTATTATTATTATTATTATTATTATTATTATTATTATTGGCATCAAAGTTTATAACATGAGAACTAAACTCACTTAACAGCTTTCTCACTTAGCAATAGAAATAATAATAATAATTACACTTTGGGGTGTAATCCATCTGGTCTTGGTGATTTGGACTCGTCTAGGCTGGATAGGTGCTCAGGGGCTCAGCTGTGGCTGTAAGCCAAGGTTTACCTTGCAATGGGAGATTATTCTTGCAAAAGAAGATTGCATCCAGGCCTTTTAGGAAAAAAAAGAGAGAGAGAAAAGAAAAAGCCACTCTGAACGGTTTTACTAAACAGAATAATACTTTTTGACAAAGGAAACGCCAAGCTCTAAAGAAAATGCAACTGGAGAATTTACGCTAAGCCATCAATTTCTACAGTCAGAGCACCTTTCGAATTCTCGCCGCCCTCCTCCAAACAATCCCGGTTTTTAAAGGTTTAACTTTCTGATATTTGGCAAATCCTTGCTTAACAATCCTGAACAAATTCCAAGCGACTTCATAGTCTCTCTCTCTCTCTCTCTTTGGAATGTTTGGGGAAGAGGGGGGAAAAAGGGGGGGGAGAGAGAAAAGGTGCGGTCTCTGAAGATCTGCCCCCCACCCCACCCCCGAGTTGGGAAGAGTGGGGGTCCAGACTCTTGTCTTCTCTGCTTTCTTATACAAGTAACAGCATAACAGAGTTGGAGAGGGACCTTAGAGATCATCTAGTCCAACCCCTGCTCAATCAGGAGACCCTACACCATCTGCCGAATAGAATAGAATAGAATAGAATAGAATAGAATAGAATAGAATAGAATAGAATAGAATAGAATAGAATAGAATAGAATAGAATAGAATAGAATAGAATAGAATAGAATAGGAAGGGACCTTGGAGGTCATCTAGTCCAACCCCCTGCTCAGGCAGGAAACCCTATACCATTTCAGGCAAATGGCTGGCCAGTCTCTTCTTAAAAACTCCCAGTGTTGGAGCATTTACCACCTCTGGAGGCAGGTTGTTCCACTGGTTAATCGTTCTAACTGCCAGGAAGTTTTTCCTTAGTTCTAGGTTCCTTCTCTCCTTGATGAGTTTCCATCCGTTGCTTCTTGTCCTGCCTTCAGGCGCTTTGGACAAAAAGTTGACACCCCCCCCCCTCTTTGTGGCAGCCCCTCAAATATGGTGAAGACAGACAGGGTGGGTGGTGCATTAAATAAATAAATAAATACCTTTGAAAGTGCAGTAAGTTTCTAGTCCTCATGGTTCTCAAATATTGGAAGACTGTTATCATGCTACCCCTCGTCCTGCCTTTCATTAAACTAGACATACCCCAATTCCTGCAGCCCTTCTTCCCATGTTTCAGGCTCCTTTCGCGTCATCATCTTGTTGAGCATCCGAAAAGAGCTGTCTTCCCTCAAAAGGCAATTTCATGTCAGATCTATTGAGTCTAAACTGCCATCTTCAAGAAGGCAGGCAGGGAAATAAGCAATCTGCCCAATCATTACTGCAGTTGTTTTTTTTTCTCCTCCTCCTCCTTGGCAAATAAATCTCGTTCTTTTTTTCTTTTTCTTTTTTGAAGCTCCGCCATTAGCCATCATCCATCTCCAGATGAGAAGAAAAAGGTCGGGCGCTGAGCACAGCAACAATACATAAATTAATTAAAGTTTCAAGGAGGGTGGTGTGAGAAACAAGACACCGAGAACAAGCTAGCTGGAAGTGCCAGCGGAGGAATGTCAGCTAAAAGACCAGGGATGCTCTGATGGTCCGGGTGGGTTGGAAGGATCAACCAGGTGAAAATTTGGAGGTCTTTGAGCATCCTTTTCCAAATGTGGAGGGGGAAAAAAAGAAGTTCTGTTCTGCATCCCAAAGATGTCATAAAGCAGATCAAGTGAAGTGAAAAGAAGAAATAGCGGAGACAGGATAGCCGTCTTCCAGTATCTCAGGGGCTGCCCCAAAGAAGAGGGAGTCAAGCTATCCTCCAAAGCGCCTGAAGGCAGGACAAGAAGCAATGGATGGAAACGAATCCAGGAGAGAAGCAACCTAGAAATAAGGAGAAACTTCTTAACAGGGAAGACAATTAACCAGTGGAACAGCTTGCCACCAGAAGTTGTGGAAGTCTTGAAGAAGAGACTGGACAGCCATTGGTCTGAAATGGTATAGGGTCTCCTGCTTGAGCAGGGGGTTGGACTAGATGACCTCCGCGGTACCTTCCAACCCTGTTATTCGGTTACTAAGTCTGAGTTTCCCTTCCAATCAGACTGAAAGTAAAACCAGCTCTTTGCAGGTGATCCTCGACTTTCACTTAGCGACCCTTCACAATTACAGCAGCACCGGAAAAAAGTGACTTACGACCAGTCCTCGCGTGTGACAACAATTGCAGCATTCTCCTTGGTCACGTGATCAAAATTAAGGGGCGATGGCATATAGTTGCAAAAGTTGAGGGTGACTGTAAAGTCGCGTGCTTCACATAGAGACGGACACAGAGCTGGGGTAGAGATGAGTTTATTCTGAACAGAACGAACTGGGGAAACAGGGAAGCCTGGCGTCTATTTGTACCTGCCCAGGTGGATGGCATCCAATCAGTTCAAACCTGGGCTTTCTGCCAGTGCAGGTGACAATGGGTGTAGATCCTGGCTTCCCACCAGGCTGACCATGCCTGGGGCTGTCAACAGCTTAAGTCATTAGGCTTATCCTGAGTGAGCAGTCATTGCCCGGAGCTGTCCAGCCCCTCTGCTGATCTGCACCATCAGCCTCCTGCTGTGCTGTCCTTTGTGTATGCTGGGAGGCGTACACTGCAATGACGATGATGATCCAAATGTCATGGTTCGGACAGATGAATCTCTTCAAAAGGACTTCGAGGCATTGTTTTCCTTAAAGGATCTTTTATTCAAGAAAGAAAGTATTGGCACCACATAGTCGAAGACAAAAACTGAAGTCCCTTCCCCTGGATAAAAATTGTACAAAGTGCAATTCCCTCCTCCAATTAACAGTCATAAATCACTTAAGATACAGAAGGATCTGGACGGACTTCAGCACTGGGCGCTCTCTAACAAAATGAAATTCAGTGGTGAAAAAAAGCAAGGTTGTACACTTAGACGAGAAAAACCAAGTGTACAGGTCCAGTATAGGACAGGGGTAGGCAACCTCGGCTCTTTTATGAGTCATGGACTCCAACTCCCAGAATTCCTGAGTCAGCTGACTCAGGAATTCTGGGAGTTGACGTCCATGAGTCATAAAAGAGCCGAGGTTGCCTACCCCTGGTATAGGTGGTACCTTGCTCAATAGTAGCAACTGTGAGAGGGATCTCGGAGTCCTAGTGGACAATCACTTAAATATGAGCCAGCCGTGTGCAGCTGCCAAAAAAGCCAGCACAGTGCTAGGCTGCATGAACAGAGGGAGAGAATCAAGATCACGGGAAGTGTTAATACCACTTTACAAAGCCTTGGGAAGGCCACACTTGGAATACTGCCTCCAGTTATGGTCACCACGATGTACAAAAGTTGTTGAGACTCTAGAAAGAGTACAGAGAAGAGCAACAAAGATGATCAAGGGTCTGGAGGCTTAAACATAGAAAGAACGGTTGCTGGAATTGTCGAGTTTAATGAAGAGAAGGACGAGGGGGGACATGATAGCCGTCTTCCAGTATCTCAGGGGCTGCCCCAAAGCAGAGGGAGCCAAGCTATTCTCCAAAGCACCTGAAAGCAGGACAAGAAGCAACGGATGGAAACTAATCAAGGAGAGAAGCAACCTAGAACTAAGGAGAAACTTCCTGATAGTTAGAACAATTAACCAGTGGAACAACCTTCCTCCAGAAGCGGTGAATGCTCCAACACTGGAAGTTTTTAAGAAGAGACTAAAATGGTATAGTCTGAAATGGTATAGGGTAGTGATGGCGAACCTTTTAGAGACCGAGTGCGCAAACCGCAACCCAAAACCCACTTATCTATCGTCGGGTGCCGGGTGGACATGGTCCATTGGGTGGGCGTGGCTGCCATGGTAATGGCAGAGTGGGTGGGACTAAAAAATTCCATCAATCAATTCCAACTTTGCGAGATTTTTTTTTTCCCACAAGAAGTTGAAATTGATTGATTGATTGAACCTTTTCTCCTTTTTTTTGCACACGGTGGTGGAGGCCTAAAGCGAAAAGGTTTTATAAAACCCAGCTGAAGGCCTAGGGCTGGGGCGATGGCATAGGTTCACCACCACAGGTATAGGGTTTCCTTCCTGAGCTGGGGGTTGGACTAGATGACCTCCAAGGTCCCTTCCAACATTATTATTATTATTATTATTATTATTATTATTATTATTATTATTATTATTATTATTATTATTATTATTATTATTATTATTATTATTATATTTTATTTTTATTTTTATTTTTATTTTTATTTATTTATTTTTATTTTTATTTTATTTATTTATTTATTTGTTTATTATATTCCCCAATTAACTTGAAGGGCGGGCTTTCTCCCCAGCTCTCCATCCTGCCAGATCTCTATCAACTCTGGGCCCAATGACCTTGGGTTCCTACTGCTGAGTTATTATTGTTAGGACTAGCTGGACTCTCATCCACATCCCCCCTCCCAACATCATCTAACTCTAAAAGCGACAGAGGAAAAAATGGCCGCATTTCCATCTGTTTGTCAAAGCAGGAACATCCGATGTCAGCAGCGTTGACATCAGATAGTTCTCGACTTACAACGATTCTTCTAGTGACCGTTCAAAGGTACGACAGCACTGAGAAAAGCGAGTTAGGACCGGTTTTCCCCCTTAGGACCGTCGCAGCATGTGTGTGTGTGTGTGTGTGTGTGTGTGTGTGTCTGTGTCTGTGTCTGTGTGATGTGATCAAAATTCAAACGCTTGTCAACTGACTCATATTTATGATGGTTGCAGCGTTCCAGGGTCACGCGGTCATCATGGACAACCTTTCAATAAGAAAAATCTATCAGAGAGGGCAGATTCCCTTAAAGGCTGCATGATTCATTTAACACAACTGCAGTGCTTTCCTGCCCAAAAAAGATCGTAGAACGAGTCAAAACTGACTTAACTGCCCTGCTTAGCAGCAACAAATTTGGGATCAGTTCTGGTCGTAGATCAAGGATTACCTGTAATGGCAGAAGGAATGACCAGGACAGAAGTCTTATAAGAAAATTGCAGGGTCTTATCCAGGCAGTCTCCAAGAATCAGACGCAAATCAAGCTGGAAGGGACCTTGGAGGTCTTCTAGTCCAGCCCCCTGCTCAAGCAGGAGAACCTACACCATCTCAGACAGGTGAATGTCTAGTCTATTCTTAAAAATCTCCAGTGGTGGAGCGCCACGATTTCTGGTGGCAAGCTGTTCCACTGGTTGATTGTCCTCACTGTCAGGAAGTTTCTCCTTAATTCCAGGTTGCTTCTCTCTTTGGTCAGTTTCCAACCATTGTTTCTTATCCTTCCCTCTGGTGCTTTGGTGAACAACCTGGCCCCCTCTGCCTTGTGGCAGCCCCTCAGATACGGGAATAGCTGGTATCATGTCTCCCCTATTTCTTCTTTTCTTTAGACTGGCCAAACCCATGTTCCACAACCGTTCTTCATATGTTTTACTCTCCAGGCCTTTGTTCATCCTAGTTGCTCTTCTCTGAATTTTCTCCAAACTCTCTACATCTTTTTTGTGATCTGGTGACCAACATTGGCTGCAATATTTCAGGTGTGGTCTTACTAGGGCTTTGTAAAGCGGTACTAATACTTTGCGCGATCCTGATTCTATGCCTCTGTTTATAGTCCAAACCCCTGCTGGAGCAGGAAACCCAATCCCATTCCAGACAAACGGTTGTGTAATCTCTTCTATAAAACCTCCACTGTTGGAGCATTCACAGCTTCTGGAGGCAGGTTGTTCCACTGATTAATTGTTCTCACTGTTAGGAAATTCCTCCTTAGTTCTAGGTTGCTTCTCTCCTTGGTTAGTTTCCATCCGTGGGCTTCTTATAGAATTTCAGACAAGTGGCTGTCCAGTCTCTTCTTTAAAACCTCCAGTGATGAAGCACTCACAACTTCTGGTGGCACGCAGTTCCACCGGTTAATTGTCCTGACTATTAGGAAGTTTCTCCTTAGTTCTAGGTTGAATCTCTCCTTGATCAGATTCCATCCTTTGTTCCTTACCTGGCCTTCGGGTGCTTTGCAACCCACACAAAAAAAACCACACACACACACACAAAAGGACAAACCGCTGCTACTGACGACAAAGGTCAGATGAAAGTAATCTGAGTTCGGGAGCAGAACTGTAACGTGAGAAAGCGTCTCAGAGCAGTCGTAAGTGCCAATTTATGGGAATGTGAGTCGCGCCTTCCCGAGCTTCTGTCCTTTGGATCAGACGACTCCCGGTGTGGTTGTCCTCCAAGCGAACTTCAGCAAGGAAATGAAAAAGATTTCCACTCCTTTAATTGGACATCTGAGAAGTCGACTTAAGAGCTGGTCTCCTTTAACGAAATTCAGATGGAAGCCCAGGCTGCAAAGAGCCTTTCAAAGGAGGAGATTTTTAATTTTTATTTTATTTTTTGCTCCCGGTAAGGACCCACTCGTGTATATAAAATTGCATTCACTGTCATTGGCTCCCCTCTGCAGACCAGCTTGGCAGACTTGAGACCTAAACCTTGAAACCCGATTAATCTTCAGATCCTTTGGCCCGTTTTCTCCACTGCCACTGATGACCTTCAAAACTGGGGGAGGGGCAGGGGGGGAGAGAAGCAGAGCTGCAGAAGAGGGAAGCTCCCTCAGAGGCCATCACTAGGGATGCAGCTGGCTGGGAAAAGCTGCTAAAGGGGTGGGGGGAGGCCAGCCGGCCAGCCGGCAGTGGGGAGGGAAGAGCAGGCACGGAGGGGAGAGCGACCCGGGATTGCAGCCGTTGCCTTGAGGGTCATCAAGGCATGGAGGGAGGGATGAATACACATCTTGTAGGGAAGGTTCCTATGCACTGTCTCACTGCAGTGTGTGTGTGTGTGTGTGTGTGTGTGTGTGTGTGTGTGTGGAATGGGTAGAGGGCTGGCCCTGGGTATTTGCTGCCAAGGGGGTCTCCTGGGTGGCATGGCATGGCATGGCGGGCATAGCATAGCATGAGGAGGAGGGAGGGAGGGACGGAGGTGATGAGAGGAGGAGGAGGATTAAATGAGAAGGTGGGGAGAGGGAACAGGAGGAGAAGGGGAAGGATGGGAGGGAGAGGAGAAAGAGGAAGGCAGAGAGCAGGAGCAGGAGAGGAGGAAAGGAGAAAGACGAATGGAAGAGTGGAGGAGGAGAGAATGAGAAGGATGGGAAAGGGAGGAGGAGGAGGAGGAGGAAGAGGAGGAGGAGAAAAATAAGGAGAAGGGGAAGGATGGGAGGGAAAGGAGAAAGAGGAAGGCAGAGAGCAGGAGCAGGAAAGGAGGAAAGGAGAAAGACGAATGGGAGAGTGGAGGAGGAGAGAATGAGAAGGATGGGAAAGGGAGGAGGAGGAGGAGGAGGAGGAGGAGAAAAATAAGGAGAAGGGGACGGATGGGAGGGAGAGGAGAAAGAGGAAGGCAGAGAGCAGGAGCAGGAAAGGAGGAAAGGAGAAAGACAGATGGGAGAGTGGAGGAGGAGGAGGAGAGAGAGAGAAAATGAGAAGGATGGGGAAGAGGAGAGGAGGAGGAGGAGGAGGATCTAAATTGAAATTCTGCCTTTCCTCCAGGAATGAAGACAGATACCTCCTCCACTCTTTCTTCACAGCAACCCTATAAGGTAGGCTGAGCTGAGGTCAGAACAAGTGGCCTCAAGGAGGTAGATTTTAACCCACATTCGGCTGCAGTGCATCCTTTAATCGCTTCACTACCTCGATGTTTGTCACCCAGAGGGCAAGTTCTCACGTTTGGCCAAGAAAACCCAGCAGGCCTCATCCTTGGACATTTGCAATGCAGCCGCCCACCCCGCACCAATCTTTCATCTGGACTCTGACGCTCCTCCTGGCTTGTCAGATTGGCTTTACGAAAGGATCTGCCACTTTCTTTGGAATACGGGCAGTTTTCAATTTACAACACTTTCTTTACTGACTGTCTGAAGTTACGACCCTGAAAAAAGTGACTTACGATCGTTTCTCACACTTACAACCGTTGCAGCATCCCCCGTAGTCACGTGATCAAAATCCAGCCACTTGGCAACTGACTCGTATTTATGACGCTTGCAGCGTCCCGGGGTCAGGGGATCCCCTTTGGCGACCTTCTGACAAGCAAAATCAGATTCAGAAACCAACCCACAAGCTCGGATAACGAACCTTCATCCTTGTTTCTTTAGATGTTTTAGCCTCCAGTCCCCCGATCATCTTTGTTGCTCTTCTCTGTACTCTTTCTAGAGTCTCAACATCTTTTTTACATCGTGGGGACCAAAAGTGGATGGGGGATTCCAAGGGTGGCCTTACCAAGGCATTGTAAAGTGGTATTAACACTTCACGTGATCTTGATTCTATCCCTCTGTTGACGCAGCCTAGGTGTCAACACTGCCAACATCGGATGTTTTTGCATTGACAACAAATGGAAATGCAGCCATTTTTCCTCTATCGCTTTTAGACTCAGATGGTGCTGGGAGGGGGGAATGCAAATGAGAGTCCAGCTAGACATAACAACACTAAACCTAGCATGAGAAACAAGGTTACTGAGCCCAGAGCTGATAAAGAATTGGCGGGCTGGAGAGCTGGAGAGGAAGCCCGCGCTTCAAGCTAATTGGGGAATGTGATTTATGACTTTTAATTGGAGGAGGGAATTGTGCTTGGATACTAAGTGCCCAGCGGAGGGGAAATTCAGTTTTCGACTTCGATTATGTAAGTGTCGATGTTATGCTACTCGAATAAAAGATCCTTTAAGGTAAACAATGCCTCGAAGTTCCTTTGAAGAGTTTCATCTGTCGGAACCATGACACTAGGATTGTGTTGCCTTTTTTGGCAGCTGCCACACACGGGCTGGCTCACATTTAAGTGATTGTCTATTAAGACGCCAAGGCCCATCTCACAGTTACTACTATTGAGCCAGGTACCACCCATACTATACCTGTGCATTTGGTTTTTCTTGCCTAAATGTAGAACTTTACTGGTCTACGCAACCTTCGTGTAGCAGCACTGAAGTCCCACACTTTGCAATCCCGTGGGAGTTGGGGGTTCCAGATTTGGGGGTGCATTCTGTAAATTAGCCCATTTGAGGTGCATCGCTTAATGTCTATGGAGATTCTCAGTCATCCAGGTCATAGCTGTCCCAAAGATGCTTTTTCAAGAGGCAACGGGACTTTCTTGTTTCTCTTTGAAGATGTTTCGCTTCTCATCCAAGAAGCTTCTTCAGCTCTGACGGAGTAGTGCTCCACACCCATTTGCACCACTCGGGCAACACTGGGGGCACAGATAAATCCTCCAAATGGCCTCAATGGCCCTCTAAAACAGGGGTTCCTCAAACTTGGCCACTTTAAGAATTGTGGACTTCAACTCCCAGAATTCCCCAGCCAGCCATGCTGGCTTGGGAATTCTGGCAGTTGAAGTCCACAAGTCTTAGACTGGCCAAGTTTGAGGACCCCTGCTCTAAAGAATGCAAAGGATCAGCTGTCTGCAAGGAGTATAAATCCTTCCATTCTTCACCATCCAGTCAGAGCTGAGGAAGCTTCTTGGAGGAGAAGCGAAATGTCTTCAAAGAAAAACAAAAAAAAAGTGGACTTCAACTCCCAAAATTCCTGAGCCAGCATGTGGGAACTATGGCCCCATGACTTGTGGACTTCAACTCCCAGAATTCCTGAGCCAGCATGGTTCCCTTTTCCCTCAGCATGGCTGGCTCAGGAATTCTGGGAGTTGAAGTCCACGAGTTATAAAAGGGCCAAGTTTGAAGACCCCCTGACATAAGATAGATAGATTCGTCTGTCCAGATCCTCCTGTATCTTAAGCCTGTCTTCTTTGGGTATTGGCTATTCCTTGCCAGCCTGGTGTCGTCTGCAAATCTGATGAGGTTCCCATCTATCCCCTCCTCCAAATCGCTGATGAAGATGTTGAAGAGCACTGGGCCCAGAACAGAGCCCTGGGGCACCCCACTACACACTTCCCTCCATATGGATGCAGTTACATTTGAGGACCACACATTGAGGAGATATACCTATTTCCCTTAACCCAGGGGTAGGCAACCTTGGCTCTTTGATGACTCGTGGACTTCAACTCCCAGAATTCCTGAGCCAGCCATGCTGAGGGGACAGGGAGAGGTTTCCATGCTGAGCTATGCTGCCTCAGGAATTCTGGGAGTTGAAGTCCACAAGTCATAAAAGAGCCAAGGTTGCCTACTCCTGGGTTTCCTGCTTGAGCAGGGGGTTGGACTGGATGACCTCCAAGGTCACTTCCAACTATATTATTATTATTATTATTATTATTATTATTATTATTATTATTATTATTATTATTATTATTATTATTATTATTATTACTCTAGAAAGAGTGCAGAGAAGAGCAACAAAGATGATCAGGGGATTGGAGGCTAAAACATACAAAGAACGGTTGCTGGAATTGGGAATGTCTAGTTCAGGGGTCTTTAACCTTGGCTCTTTGATGGCTCGTGGACTTCAACTCCCAGAATTCCTGAGGCAGCATGGCTCAGCTTGAAAACCTCTCCCTTTCCCCTCAGCGTGGCTGGCTCAGGAATTCTGGGAGTTGAAGTCCATGAGTCATAAAAGAGCCAAGGTTGCCTAGCCCTGTGCTAAATCAATGGTTGTAAATTGAGAACCACCTGACAGAGATGATTTATTGGTTTCTTCCTCGAATTTGCACCGACTACAACCTGGTGCATTTCCTCGACTACAACCTGGTGAATGAGACGAGGCGGCCAGTCCATAGTTTTGCACCTATTTTTTTCTGTGGGGAAAGGTGCCCTTGAACCCCCATTTTCACCCTCCCGGTCCAGCGTAAAAAAGGGATTGGAATAATTATAATAAGCAGAGACATCCCTGTGGCTCTCTCCCTTGATTTATGAGATTGATTGATTGTGTCAATCCCCCACCGATCTATAAAGCAAAACTTAATAACAAAATAATATCTAGCGATAATTTAACCTCCTCCCCCTCCTGCCTTTACGATCACTGATTAAAACCTTAGCGCAAAAATAAATAAATAAATAAATAAACACACCCACCCTTAATCCAATCAAGTCATCAAACCAGCCTTCCACGTCTGGGTTTCATCTCCAGGTAGTCCTCGAGTTATAATCATCTGTTTAGCGACAGCTCGGAGTTACAGCGGCACTGAAAAAAGTGACTTTTATGACCATTTTTCACATTTACCACTGTTGCAGCATCCCCTACGGTCACATGATCAAAATTCAGACCCTTGGCAACTGACTCGTATTTATGACGGTTGCAGCATCCGGGGTCAGGGGATCCCCTTTTATCACCTTCTGAGAAGCAAAGTCAACGGGGGAAGCCAGATTCACTTAACGACCTTGTGACTCACTTAATGACTGCAGTGATTCACTTAATAACTTTGTTACTGACTTCCTAACCACAGCGATCCACTTAATGACAGTGGCAAGGAAGGTCGCAAAATGGGGAAAAATTCACTTCACCACCATCTCGCTTAGTAACAGAAATTTTGGGGTTCCACAGTGGTCATAGGTCAAGGACTACCTGTACTTGGAAAGGTTGCAGGTAGTCCTCAACTTACAACCATTTGTGTAGCGACTGTTTGAAGTTACAACTGCCCTGAAAAAATGGACTTACAGCCGGTCCTCGCACTTACAAATGCCGCAGCGCCCCCAAGATCAGGTGGCCAAAATCGGGGGGTGCTTGGCCAACCAGCATGTATTTATGACAGCTGCAGCATCCTGGGGTCATGTGATCCTCATTTGCGACCTTCCCAGCTGGCTTCCGACAGCCAAAATCAATAAAGGAAGCTGGATTTGGCTTAAGGACCACCAGGATTCACTTAACAGCAGCGGTTTGCTTAACAACCGTGGCAAAAAAGGGTGGTAAAATTGAGCTTGACTCAGTTAACAACCGCCTTGCTTAGCAATGGAAATTTTGATCGCAGTTTCCATTCCATTGCTAAGCAAGACGGTTGTTAAGTAAGACACCCTCAAGTTTGCAAACTTTTTGCCATGGTTGTTAAGCAAAGCATTGCAGATAGGATAGGATAGGATAGGATAGGATAGGATAGGATAGGATAGGATAGGATAGGGAAGGGAAGGGAAGGGAAGGGAAGGGAAGGGAAGGGAAGGGAAGGGAAGGGAAGGGAAGGGAAGGGAAGGGAAGGGAAGGGAAGGACAAGAAGATATAGAACAGGATAGGATAGCATAGGAGAGGATAACTTTTATTGTCATTTTTACCTACCCCATACATAAAGGTAAAGGTAAAGGTTCCCCCGCACATGCATGCTAGTCGTTTCCGACTCTAGGGGCCGGTGCTCATCTCCGTTTCAAAGCCGAAGAGCCAGCACTTGTCCGAGAACGTCTCCGTGGTCATGTGGCCGGCATGACTAGACGCCAAAGGCGCACGGAACGCTGTTACCTTCCCACAGTAGTGGTCCCTATTTTTCTACTTGCATTTTTACGTGCTTTCAAACTGCTAGGTTGGCAGAAGCTGGGATGAGTAACAGGCGCTCACTCTGTTACGCGGCACTCAGGATTCGACCCGCCAACCTGCCGACCTTCTGATCGACGAGCTCAGCGTCCTAACCCACTGAGCCACCGCGTCCCTTACCCCATACATACATATATATTAATCACTGTCCACCTTGAATACATAGCGGAAAGAGGAAGCTTTAGAGTTCACAAGGTTGATACTGTATGGAACAAAAGTGGGACTGAATCTCGATGTTCTGTTTCAGATACCACGGAGCCCTCTCTTCCCAGAAGGTAACAAGGAAAACAGGTTGTGAAGAGGATGTGTAGCGTCACAGACAATCTTGTGGACCCTGTTCAAGCAACGCTTCTGTGCCACGTCCTGGATGGGAAGGAGGGAACTGCCGATGATCTTTTCTGCCGTCCTCACCACTCTGCACTGCCTTCCTGTCCGAAGCAGGGATGCTTCCAAACCAGACTGTGATGCCGTATGACGGGATGCTCTCCGTCGTCCCCCTGTAGAAAGTGGTCAGGACGGGGGAAGGAAGATGTGCTTTTCTCATGCGATGCAGAAAATGCAGGCGCTGCTCTGCCCGCTTCACCAGGGTCTCAATGTTGAGCGACCAGGTTGGCCTACTCGTTAGCTGCACATCCAGGAATGTGCGTATAGTCAAGGCTATGGTCTTCCCAGTTGCAATGTATGGCAGTGAAAGCTGGACCATAAGAAAGGCTGAGCGCCAAAGAATTGAGGCCTTTGAACTCTGGTGCTGGAGAAGACTCCTCCGAGTTCCTTGGACTGCAAGGCAATCAAACCGGTCAGTCCTAGAGGAGATCAACCCTGAAGCTAAAACTCACATCCTTTGGCCACCTAATGAGAAGGAAGGACTCACTGGAGAAGAGCCTAATGCTGGGAAAGATCGAGGGCAAGAGAAGAAGAAGGGGACGACAGAGAATGAGGTGGCTGGATGGAGTCACTGAAGCAGTAGGCGTGAGCTTAAATGGACTCCAGAAGATGGTAGAGGACAGGAAGGCCTGGAGGAACATTGTCCATAGGGTCGCGATGGGTTGGACACGACTTCGCAACTAACAACAACAACCACCTCCACAGGTGAATCATTCATGTGCAGAGGAGTGTGGCTGTGCCTGCCTTTTCTGAAGCCGACAATGATCTCTTTCGTTTTTCTGAATCCTCTGGTCGTTAAGTAACTGGTCATAAGTCAAGGACTCCCCGTACTTCCTGGAGGATAGTTCCCAGCAGTTTTTCTAGCTTTCAAGTAACACCGTTAACTGCATCCTTCAAGCGAGAACTGCCCTTTCCACTTCCTATTGGAAAATGTATTTATGGAAGTGTTTTTATTACTTGAGCAAAATCGTTGTCAGTCAATTGCACAAAATCACTACCAGTCAATGGCAAAAGGCAGCTTGACTTGGAACATCTGACATCTGGCTGCATGGTTCCCCCCAGTTTTTCTAGGTATCAAGTAACACCGTTAATTGCATCCTTCAAATAAGAACCATACATTTCACTACATATTGGAAAGTGTATTTATAGAAGTGTTTTTATTGTTATTATTACAGCTCAGACAGTGCCGAACAGAGATTATGGATAAATGCTCACTTAAGTGACGGAGACTGAAAATAGAAATGAAGATTTTTCAATAATGTGTGGGAAACTGGAAAAAGAGAAGGAGCGAAGGGAAAATTAAAATAAACCCAAGACTTTGGAAATGATGTTTTGACATTCTACACAGTGTGAGGAATGAAAATAAATCTAAGTTGTAAAAATTCCTCTTATAGTCAAATAGGGAAAATGAGGGGTGTAAGTTGGAGTTGCCTTGTGGTTAAGGCATCAGGCTAGAAAATAGGAGACGGTGAGTTCTAGTCTCGTCCTTAGCCATGAAAGCCAGCTAGGTGACTTTGGGCAGGGCTTTTCAACCAGTGGTACGGGTACCACCTGCGGTACATGGGCACCTGGCAGGTGGTACAGGACAAATTCTAGAAAAGTGGTAGCAGGGGAGGGGAATGAGTTGAACCGGTGGCAGCACCGCACAAGCCTGAGCAAGAGACGGCTGGAGCTGCAGGGCTGTCAGGGTTCAACTTGACCCTTTTATGACTTGTGGACTTCAGGTCCCAGAATTTCTCAGCCGGTGTGCCTGGTTGAGGAATTCTGGGAGTTGAAGTCCACAAGTCATAAAAGGGTCAGGTTTGGGGGGGAAAAAACCCGGTCTAAGGGTTTGTGTCCTCTGGATCTGGATGAGGAGTGGGAGGAGTCATGTTCTAATCCCCTCTCAACCATCAAAGCTCCTCAGGCCAATTACTCTTGGCCCAGCCTACCTCACAAGACTGTTGTCCGGTTTGATAAGTGAACTACTTAGGTTTTATTTAAATATCAGGAAACACTTCCCAGCAATAAGATCTGGACTAATATCTCCTATGGAAGCTGTAGGTTCTCCATCTCTGGAGGCTTTTCCAAAGAGGCTTGGACAACCTTCGCAGGAAAGCACATCCTAGAACAGGGGTCTTCAAACTTGACCCTTTTATTTTTCTTTTTAATTCAAGTTTTATTGGACCTAAACTTGACCCTTTTATGACTTGTGGACTTCAGGTCCCAGAATTTCTCAGCCAGCATGCCTGGTTGAGGAATTCTGGGAGTTGAAGTCCACAAGTCATAAAAGGGCCAAGTTTGAAGACCTCCGTCCTAGACGGTTAGACGAGAACAGGGGTAGGCAACCTTGGTTCTTTTATGATTTGTGGACTTCAACTCCCAGAATTCCTGAGCCAGCCATGCTGAGGGGAAAGGGAGAGGTTCCCAAGCTGAGCCATGCTGGTTGAGGAATTCTGGGAGCTGAAGTCCACAAGTCATAAAAGAACCAAGGTTGCCAACCCTTGGACTAGAATGATCCTTGGGTCCCAACCAATTCAATTTTGCAACCTTTTATGTGGCGGTCGTTGGTTAAGCAAATCGGTGGTTTGGGAAATGTGCCATTTTGGGTGACCATGGGACACTGCAAACGTCCATAAATGTGGCTTTGTTGTCTAGTGCTTAAAGTCTGGTCACATGACCACTGGGGCAGGGATCGACTGTCAGAATTATGAATTGGGGTTGTAAGTACAGGTAGTCCTCGAATTATGACCACAATTAAAAGCACAACTTCCATTGCTAAGTGAGACGGTCGTTAAGGGAGTCACAGCCAATTTTATGATCCGGCACAACCATTATTTGGCCAAGTAGAATGTAGGTTTTTATTAAATTTACATTTTTATTAAAGTTTTTAATCTTTTTAAATTTAGATTAATAATTTCCCCCTTTATAGGTCCTGCTTTTTTTACCAGAAAACGAGATCAAGTTGTTGCATGAATCACACAGGTCGCTAAGCAAATTTGGCTTCCCGCATTAACTTTGCTTGCCGGAAGCCAGCCAGGAAAGTCGCAGATGGAGATCATGTGACCTCAGGATGTGACCCACTGTCATAAATACATCCTGGTTGCCAAGCGCCCAAATTTTGATCACATGACCACGGGGACTCTGCAATGGTTGTAAGTATGAGGACTGGTTGCAGGTCCCATTTTTCAGTGCCAATGTAACTTTGAATGGCCACTAAACAAATGGTTGTAAATTGAGGACTATTTGTACAGTAAATACAGTTAGTCCTCGACCTATAACAATTCATTTAGTGACTTTTCAAAGTTACAACGGCACTCAAAAAAAGGGACTCGTGTCAATTTTTCACACTTACGACGGTTGCAGCATCCTCAGGGTCACGTGATGAAAGTTCAGATGCTTGACATCTGTCTCCGATTTATGACGTTTGCAGTGTCCCGGGGTCATATGATCCCTTTTTGTGACCTTCTACCAGCAAACTCAATGGGGAAGCCAGATTCACTTAACAACCGTGTGACTAACTCAAAAGCTACAGTGATTCCCTTAACATCCGTGGCAAGAAAGGTCATAACGTGGGGCTAAGCTCCCTTAACCAATGTCTCACTTAGCAACAGAAATTTTGGGCTCAGTTGGTGTCGTAAGTCGAGGACGACCTGTTCTGCTATGGGCTGATTTTTATTCTGCATTTTGTAGCGCTCAGCTGGGCCACCGACGGACCACAGGACCCGCCTACCTCACAGCCCTGCTATTTTTCTTTTAACAATAGCTTTTAACAAAAGAGGTAAATAAAAACACCAGGAGTTTTTCCATAGCTGTTTCATTGGCCATTTGCAACACAGTCAGTTGTTGTTAAGAAACAGAAATACACTGGCTTTAAAAATTACAAACCAGCCAATTCTGCAGGCAGGAGAGAATACCAAAAACGATGCAAAGCTTGATTCCTCTTCCCAGCCTTCAAAAAAACATCTTTTCTGTTTGTTTTTTTGTGTTTCTTAACCAAGATTGACACCATCCAAAATACAGTTGGAAGGGACCTTGGAGGTCTTCTAGAGCGACCCCTTGCTTATGCAGGAAGCCCTATGCCATTCCCAACAAATGGCTGTCCAATCTCGCCTTAAAAAACACTTTCTAATGTTTGTCTCTTAATCTGGAGTTGGTTGGTAGGCAGGAGGCAAAAAAGTCAAAATGGAGGCCCAAGGTAACACATATCATGTAAAAAAAAAGGAAGCAGGGCCGTGATCATAGAGTTGCTTCTCCTCTGAGATCATAGAGTTTTAGCTGCCATTTTGACTTTTTTGATACACAGATATTCCTGTACACACACACACACACACACACACACACACAGAGAGAGAGAGAGAGAGAGAGAGAGAGAGAGAGAGAGAGAGAGAGAGAGAGAGAGAGAGAGAGAGAGAGATTCCTGTGTCTTCCACTCTATCATAACCCCAATTTTATGTAATGTCTGGGAAAAAGGGGCATTTCTGAACTCGAAATTTCTGTTAATTTCTGCCAGTGTTTCTCAACCTCAGCAACTTTAAGACGTGTGGACTTCAACTCCCAGAATCCCCCAGCCAGCATTAGTCCACAAGTCATAAAAGGGCCAAGTTTAAAGACCCCTGCAATAGGTGGATAAAATTGCCAAATCCAGTCTAAACATCTGGTTGACTGTGCAATCCACCATAATAATAATAATAATAAAAGAAAAGATAGTACCAATACTAATAAATGCCTTTGGTGCAATTTCAAAACATCTGGAGCCCCATTTGAAGACCATCGGCGTTGACAAAATCCCCATCGTTCAATTGCAAAAGGCAGCTTTTCTTGGAACAATTTACATCCTGTGATGAAACCTTTAATATTATTAAACAACAGTATCTGCTTACCCCAAACCCTTGGGGAGAACTCGCTAGGACGATAGACAAAATGGTCAAATCCAGTCTAAACATCTGGCTGAAGATTGCCTGTATTCCCAAGAATGTGGCATATTCTTTTGTGAGGCCAGTTTGACAAGCCACGAGTATATATATATATATATATATATATGACTCCATCCTTCTGCAAATATGCTTACCGGGTAGTCCTCAACTTACAACTTTAATGGAACCCGAAATTATAGTTGCATGTGATAGCAGTCGTTAAGCGGGTTATTACGTGATTGTTTTCTGGTGATTGTTAAGTGAATCACGAGAAGGGTTGTTAAGTTTAAGGAAATAAAACCTTCCTATAAAAACATCTTACCTGTTTTGTCTTTTGTACCTGCAACAACACTTATAAGATTATGGGAAGATTCTTTGATTCAACAAAGCATACTGATCAGGAAAGATATTTGGCAAAAAAAAATGGCTCATGAGAATTAAAAAAATTAGATGATGATGTGGGAAGTCACCCACCCCGGAGAAGGAAATATTAAAAGGGCAGAAAAATATATTTCCTCAAAGGATCTTAAAGAGGCAGAAAAGCATGCCCAGTTTTTCTTAATAGCCCCAAGTCTCCCTCCCCCAAGCAGAAACCAGCTCTGTAGAAATGCAGATGTGATCATCCATTCAGGAAGGTTATAGCCCTCCAACTAGAAGCTTAGGAAGACAAAGACACCTAAAATCTACATAGCCCACCCAAACTCTAAGACAGGACATAATAGGATTAACCCACAGATGCCAAAGGGACTCAGGTCAAAATACATGACACAGGAAATACAAAGCCTCAAACAGGAACAGGAAACAACTCCAAAGAAAAGGCTCCAGAGGGTATAAAAACCCACTCCCTACATGTGCTCACTCTCTCTTGTTTTCTTCCAGAGCCATCTTTCAGTCTGGCTCTCCTCTTCAATAAACTGCAACCTTCTTTGTAAAGTAGTCGCCATGTTGTTTATTCCCAGCTTGGAATGAACCCTGATGAAGATTTTTCCTTCAACAATGGAATTTACCAGAGGGAATATTGAAAAATTAAACATCTGTTTGAAGATAGTTAAAGAAATAGAAAGATTTTGGATATAAATGAAGATTAGTTTAAGAGGGATGAACCCCTCAAGTAATACAGTATTTTTTTTCTTTCCATCCCATAAAAATGTTGGGATGGTTTATATAAAAGAAATGTTTTTTAGGGTTTTTTTTCTCTTTCTATTTTTTTTGTAAGATATGAGAATTGTAAAAGTGTTGGGATGGCTTGTATGAGGAAAAAAAAGACTTAAATACTTAAGTGTAACTAATTTTGAGAAAATCTTAACCAGTGAGAATGCTTTGAATATTGTGGGGAAATCAAATTTAAATAAGAATTTTGTAAACAGGATCTATGACGATGCAATCAAGATGATCAATTAGAAAAGAAGCTTTATGCTGATGTGGTTATTACTTGCAGAAAATGTCTATATTTAATTGTCATTTATTCAAATAAAAAGAAATGTATTAATTTAAGTTGGGGCAAAAGAGAATATTATTGGAAGAAGAGAAAATCAAACAAAGCCATTACATGGACTGTAGAATTACAGAAATTAATTGTTATTGTTTTTTAAACACTAACCCAGACAACACGCCGTTTACCAAATATTAAGGTGATTATGTTCAAAATCAATAAAACATATTTTTTTTAAAAAAATGTTTAAGGAAAGAAAAAAATAGAGCTCCCAAAGGCATTTATATGAAGAAACATGCTTAATGTTATTTATTTATATCCTGCCTTTATTATTTTCACAAATAACTCAATAATAATAATAATAAGTTGGAAGGGACCTTGGAGGTCATCTAGTCCAACCCCCTGCTCAGGCAGGAAACCCTATACCATTTCAGGCAAATGGCTGTCCAGTGTCTTCTTAAAAACTTCCAGTGTTGGAGCATTCACAGCTTCTGGAGGCAGGTTGTTCCACTGGTTAATTGTTCTAACTGTCAGGAAGTTTCTCCTTAGTTCTAGGTTGCTTCTAGGTAGGAAATGTGTCCACTTTTCTCCCATCTTCCCCCAAAACAACAATCCTTTGAGGTGGATTGGGTGAAGAGAGAGGGACTGGCCAAAGTCTAGTGATTAAGGCACCAAGCTCAAAAGCCAGTCCAGCCTTAGGCATGAAAGCTGGCTGGGTGACACTGAACTAATCACCAGGAGATGATGAATTCTAGTCCCCTTAGGCATGAAAGATAGCTGGGTGACTTTGGGCCAATCAGCAGGAGACAGTGAGTTCAAGTCCTGCCTTAGGCATGAAAAGTGGTTGGGTGACTTTGGGCCAATCAGCAGGAGACGGTGAGTTCGAGTCCCACCTTAGGCCTGAAAGTTGGCTGGGTGACTTTGGGCCAATCAGCAGGAGACAAGTGAGTTCTAGTCCTGCCTTAGTCATGAAAGCTGGCTGCGTGACTTTGGGCCAATCAGCAGGAGACGGTGAGTTCGAGTCCCGCCTTAGGCCTGAAAGTTGGCTGGGTGACTTTGGGCCAATCAGCAGGAGACGGTGAGTTCGAGTCCCACCTTAGGCCTGAAAGTTGGTTGGGTGACTTTGGGCCAATCAGCAGGAGACGGTGAGTTCGAGTTCCACCTTAGGCCTGAAAGTTGACTGGGTGACTTTGAGCCAATCAGCAGGAGACGGTGAGTTCGAGTCCCACCTTAGGCCTGAAATTTGGCTGGGTGACTTTGGGCCAATCAGCAGGAGACGGTGAGTTCGAGTCCCACCTTAGGCCTGAAAGTTGGCTGGGTGACTTTGGGCCAATCAGCAGGAGACGGTGAGTTCGAGCCCCACCTTAGGCCCGAAAGTTGGCTGGATGACTTTGGGTCAGTCCCTCTCTTTCAGCCCAAATCACCTCAGAGGGTTCTTCTTGTTGTGGGGAAGATAGGAGGAAGAAGGTCTGTTATTAAATTTACTTATTACATTTATACGCCGCCCGTACAAAGCTTATAGTACAAACCGCAAAGAGTTTCTGTCCACATCAAAAGTCTGCGTTCAAGTAAGAGTGCTGAAAATTAGATCTATTTGAGGGTCAACATTTCTTTAAACAAACAAAAAAAAAACCTAAAATGCAAAACAGACAAAATGGGCAGGGTGGCAGGGGAGGGGGGGGAAGAAAGGAGATATGAAGGAAAAGCGTGCGGCTTAACCTGCAATTAGTGCAGGTTCGAGTCCCACCAGGCTCAAGGTTGACTCAGCCTTCCATCCTTCCGAGGTAGGTAAAATGAGGACCCAGATTGTTGGGGGCAATTAAGCTGACTTTGTAATAATGCCGCTTGGGGTGTGTGTGAAAGCCCTAATAAGCAGGCATATACATAGAATGAAGGCTACTGCTAAGCTTGTAAGCCGCCCTGAGTCTTCGGAGAAGGGCGGGATATAAATGGAATTAAAATAAAAATAAATAAAAATAAATAAATTATTCTTCACTTGTTTTTCCTGCCTTTGCAAACATTTCTGAGATGCCAAATTTCGCCAACCTTCTTTAGGACTTGCTGATTTTATTTCATTTTAAGTTATTAAAATGCGGGAGGCCAGCCTCACGCTTTCCAACCTCAGCCAGATGGCCAAAAGCTGAATTATTTCAAGCTCTTTTTTTTTAATGTTGTTTTTTTTAAAAAAAAAAAACGAGCCGTGGCTATCTGGATCCAAGGCGTTTATAAAGACAACCGCACACCTGCTTACCAACTCTCTTATCTTATTTAGTTTATTATTCAAACAGAGCTGCAGGAAATTGGATGCTCTGACAGCCAGAACGATACCGTCTCAATAGTCTTTTCAAGGCCCCCGTTTTTTTTCCACCTGGACGATCATTACCCTTATTTTCTCGGCACCACGAGGGGAGGACGGCTTCCTGGGGTCACGATCAATCAAGCCGCTTCATAAGGATGTCAAAGCAAAAGCCACCACGGATTTCTGCTTTACCAGAAAATAAAGACGTTCACCGAAGCGTAATCCGCCTTGGTGCGCACGGCGTGATGGAATAGATCGGGTTTGTGCCCAGTTTTTTGGGGGTGTGTGTGCACGTGTGTGTGTGTGATTTCTTTGGGAAAGAGGTGTAAGGAAAAAAAGGTGTGTTATTGTGGTTGGTCACACCGTCAGGCCGATGTTCAGACTGGATTTATTTATTTATTTATTTATTTATTTATTTATTTATTTATTTATTTATTTATTTATTTGTTTGTTTGTTTGTTTGTTTGTTTGTTTGTTTATTTGTTTGTTTTATATACCGCCCTTCTCCCGGAGGACTCAGGGCGGTGTACAGAGCAATAAAGTAAGAATACAATGAAGCAACAGAGTGAGAAAATTGTAAAACCCAAATCCATCAGGCCAGGCCGGCTTGTTGGAATAGATAAGTTTTTAGATCACGCCGGAAGGAGTCAGTTCTAGTCCAAAAGGAATTTTTACTAGGACATGCTTGGTTGTGGAAATACAAGACAGGACTTGGTATTGTTTTACAAATTGAAACTTTATAAAGAGTTCCCGGTTCAACTCCCCTTCCCTCAACCCCATTTGGTCAGCCCCCCCCCCCCATCATTTTACTTCGTGTCATCCCTTTTGTGGGAAAAAGGGAACTTCGAATCTTTATGGTTATTGCCTTCTTCCTCTGCAGATTCAAATGGAGACACAGGCCAGATGCCTCCTTCCCTAACCCTCCCTTTTGTTCCCCCAGTTCAAAAGGTTTCCCTTGGTCTTTGAAATAACCTAAGGCAGGTTGAATCCACATGCGCTCCTCCTTCCTCGGGAAATGGCAGAATCCATGGCGGGGGGAATAATGTTTTAAACATACATTTATGCAGGGCTTTTTTTTCCTCATAGAACGCTCAGAACGGAGTTCCGGCACCTTTTTTTGGATGGAACCTTGTAGGATAGGCAAGGCGGGTTGTATGACATGTGTGAGTTCCGGCACCTTTTTCTTTTACAAAAAAAGCACTGCATTTATGAATGTGATATAAATGGATTCTGACAGATGGTCTGTTTATTTTACCAGTGAGTTATTTCCTGTTTTGGCTTGTGCTCTGTTCTGTTTGGGGACAAGGTCTGTAACTTCAATAAGAGGGGTTTATTTATCCAGTCTACTGCTAGATTAGGGGTTGCCTTGTGAAGTAGCAAGGGGGTATGTAGACTGGGACAGACAACTTATGACCTTTTTCCACACTGACAACCATTGCAGCATCCCCATGATCACCTGATCAAAATTCAGACGCTTGCCAAGTGGCTCGTGTCCCGGGGTCATGTGATCCCCCTTTTGTGACCTTCTGGCAAGCCTAAACCAATGGGGAAGCCAGACTGACTTAACAACCGTGTTCCTAACTGAAGAATGGCAGTGATTCGCTTAGCAACTGTGGCAAGAAAGATCATGAAATGGGGCAAAACTCACTTAACAGCTGTCTTGCTTAGCAACAGAAAGTTGAGCTCAGTCATGGTTGTAAGTCAAGGACTACCTGTACCTTTGCAGAAGGAAGAAAGATTGTGAACGAAACCAGATGAGGCTTTATGTATATGTATATATATATATATATATATATATATATATATATATATATATATATATATATATATATATATATATATATATATATATATATATACACATGCGTGCTAGCCGTTTCCGACTCTAGGGGCCGGTGCTCATCTCCGTTTCAAAGCCAAAGAGCCAACGCTTGTCCGAGGACGTCTCCGTGGTCATGTGGCCGGCATGACTAGACGCCAAAGGCGCACGGAACGCTGTTACCTTCCCACCGTAGTGGTCCCTATTTTTCTACTTGCTTCTTTCCTTGATTAGTTTCCATCTGTTGTCCTGCCTTCAGGTCCTTTGGAAAATAGCTTGACTCCCTCTTCTTTGTGGCAGCCCCTGAGATATTGGAACACTGCTATCATGTCACCCCTTGTCCTTCTCTTCATTAAGCTAAAGGTAAAGGTAAAGGTTCCCCCGCACATGTGTGCTAGTCGTTTCCGACTCTAGGGGCTGGTGCTCATCTCCATTTCAAAGCCGAAGAGCCAGCGTTTGTCTGAGGACGTCTCCGTGGTCATGTGGCCGGCATGACTACACGCCAAAGGCGCATGGAACACTGTTACCTTCCCACCGGAGTGGTCCCTATTTTTCTACTTGCATTTTTACGTGCTTTCGAACTGCTAGGTTGGCAGAAGCTGGGATGAGTAACAGGCGCTCACTCTGCTACGCGGGACTCGGGATTCGACCCGCCAAACTGCCGACCATCTGATCAACAAGCTCAGCGTCCTAACCCACTGAGCCACCGTGTCCCTTAAAATCTACATAAAAGTTAAAGGTAAAGGTTCCCCCGCACATGCGTGCTAGTCGTTTCCGACTCTAGGGGCCGGTGCTCATCTCCGTTTCAAAGCCAAAGAGCCAACGCTTGTCCGAGGACGTCTCCGTGGTCATGTGGCCGGCATGACTAGACGCCAAAGGCGCACGGAACGCTGTTACCTTCCCACCGTAGTGGTCCCTATTTTTCTACTTGCTTCTTTCCTTGATTAGTTTCCATCTGTTGTCCTGCCTTCAGGTCCTTTGGAAAATAGCTTGACTCCCTCTTCTTTGTGGCAGCCCCTGAGATATTGGAACACTGCTATCATGTCACCCCTTGTCCTTCTCTTCATTAAGCTAAAGGTAAAGGTAAAGGTTCCCCCGCACATGTGTGCTAGTCGTTTCCGACTCTAGGGGCTGGTGCTCATCTCCATTTCAAAGCCGAAGAGCCAGCGTTTGTCTGAGGACGTCTCCGTGGTCATGTGGCCGGCATGACTACACGCCAAAGGCGCATGGAACACTGTTACCTTCCCACCGTAGTGGTCCCTATTTTTCTACTTGCATTTTTACGTGCTTTCGAACTGCTAGGTTGGCAGAAGCTGGGACGAGTAACAGGCGCTCACTCTGCTACGCGGCACTTGGGATTCGACCCGCCAAACTGCCAACCATCTGGTCGACAAGCTCAGAGTCCTAACCCACTTTTATATATATATATAAAAGCCTTTTTTCCCCTTTCATGAAAAAGAATCCATGATAGACAGAAATACTTTCCTATTAATCCACGTAGAAAAGCATCTCTATTATTTAGCACATCCTTTCTTTGGAACTGTGTTTTCGCTCCAGGCGGCTTTCTTCAACTTATTCAAGTGTCTCTCCAGATGTGAAGAAGGTCCATTTCGAAATGCTGTGATGTGAAGCTAGCTGAGGTATGTACGAACATTGCAAGGGAGGGAAGAACATTATAGCAGCGATGACAAAGGAAAATGGGCAAGGTTTGGGAAATGAAAAGATTGGGGCTTGAAACAGGAAAGAGACTGGAGTTCCTTGATGCTCTCTGAGCTTGGCGGTTTGCAGACGTTGCATTACCCAACTAGGTAACATCATCAGGGCAAGAAAGTGTTGCACGTCCTCCCAGTTTTTAGATACAATGGCTTGCCCTACCAGTGATGGCAATGGATGAGATTACTTAGTTGGATAATGAAATATCTGCAGGCAAACAACCAAGCTCAAAGAGTACCAAGGACTTCTCCTCCTCCTCCTCCTCCTCCTCCTCCTCCTCCTCCTCCTCCTCCTCTAACAATCCCCCACTCCTTTCTACCACTGATGATGTTACCTAGTTGGGTCATAAAACGTCTGCAAGAAAATCTCCAAGCCCAGAGAGCACCAAAGACCCCACAGTTCAACCCATTTGTCAGGAAGGGTGTAGGATGGCATAGGGTTTCCTGCCTGAGTAGGGGGTTGGACTAGATGACCTCCAAGATCCCTTCCATCATCATCATCATCATCATCATCATCATCATCATCATCATCATCATCATCATCATCATTATTATTATTATTATTATTATTATTATTATTATTATTATTATTATTATTATTATTATTATTATTATTCATCACACAGCCAGATGTTCAGACTGGATTTGGCATTTCTTTCTACCTATCGAGTCCTTACCAAGGACTTGGGATAGGCAGATGTGGCTGTTTGATGGAATTATAGATAACGTCGCAGGATAGAAGCAGTTCCTAGTAAGGCCACCTCTTGCAATTGACTAATGGCGAATTTGTCAATGCCGATGATGGTGTACAAGTGGTGCTCCAGTTGTTTTGAGATTGCACCCAAGGCGCCTATGACTATTGGTACTTTATTGTCACTTCGTGGATGTAGAGCATGGTGCATATTCAAAGGTTTAGGCGTTTTCCGGTCTAGGTGTTCCAATTCACCCAAAGTCCAGTTGATAATTCCAGCTGGGTAGCGTATCACTGGGACTGCTCATGTATTAATGGCTTTAATTATATTTCCAGCATTCAGCTTTGATTTTAGTATTTTGCGGACTCTCCTGATGTATTCCTTTTGTGTTGACCCTTTGACTTTTCCATTCAAGATGTTATCTGCTTCCAATATACCTAGGTATTTGTGACCATCATCCTTTGCTAGTGCTTTCATAATTGCAAAGTCACGTGCTTCACATAGAGACGGACACAGAGCTGGGGTGGAGATGAGTTTATTCTGAACAGAACGAACTGGGGAAACAGGGAAGCCTGGCGTCTATTTGTACCTGCCCAGGTGGATGGCATCCAATCAGTTCAAACCTGGGCTTCCTGCCAGTGCAGGTGACAATGGGTGTAGATCCTGGCTTCCCACCAGGCTGACCATGCCTGGGGCTGTCAACAGCTTAAGTCATTAGGCTTATCCTGAGTGAGCAGTCATCGCCCCGGAGCTGTCCAGCCCCTCTGCTGATCTGCACCATCAGCCTCCTGCTGTGCTGTCCTTTGTGTATGCTGGGAGGCATACACTGCAATAATACTATTATTATTATTATTATTGTTGTTGTTGTTACTATTATTATTATCATCATCATCACCATTATTCTGTGTTGTATATTCCTCTGCTTTAACTGCAGAAAAGGGGACAAAATAAAGAGGAAAACTCGCAGGAATCGTTTGGTTTGAAAGAGGGAGCAGAAAAGCATGGAATCAGAGAGGTATTGAAAAGGGCATTCCGTTCTCTGTTGCTTGTCATTATTATTTTTTTGATTATTAGCTTGTTTTGTGCCCTGGACCACAAGCCTCTTGCCCTGATGATCTCCCTGGCCCTCGACCTTAATTGCATCCTAGAATTATAATTCCCTACCAACTTCAATTAGTGGTTTAATTAGTCAATTATACTGAGAACAGCGGCGTTCCTGAGAGCAGGTGTGCAGTTCTGGCCCATAGCCATGGAGGTTGTCGTTCTCTAACCCAATGCAATTTACACCTTGTGTAGGATATAATACAATTATAATCTAGAGCTCAAGGGCGGTCCTTCTTTGGTTAATTCTGCTTCGGTCAAGGAGCATCAATCGACAAAGAAAGAGAAATCACCCTAGGGTTTTGTTTTGTTTTTCTTCCTGGAACCGACTAGATCCCATGACAAAACTGTAACCTTCAAAGTACGACCACAATGGAGTCTAAATTTTCCATTGCTACGCAAGATAGTTTCTTCTGTCAAAAGCATTATTCCACTTACTAACACCCCTTTGGGGTTGCTTTTTTCTGGGTTGCTTTTTTCTGCCCAAAGGCCAGGGTGCAAACTTTCCAGTCTTCTTTCACAAGGAAAATCGCTCGTTACCTGGAGTCCTTGACTTAGGACCAGAGCGGGGCCCAAAATTTCTGTCGCTGAGCTAAAGGTGGCTCTAGGTACGTAGCTTTGGATAAGAGAAATGCAACCTGGCATTTGTAGAAATGCCAATAGGAGGAAAGAAGAGAGGAGGGGAGGGGAAGAGAGAAGAGGAGAGGAGGGAAGGGAAGGGAAGAGGAGATGAGAGAAGAAGAGGAAAGGAGAAGAGGAGAAAAGAGAAGAGAAAGGAGAGGAAAAGAAGAGAAGAAAAGAGAAGAGAAAGGAGGGGAGGGGAAGAGAAAAGGGAAGGGAAGGGAAGGGAAAAGCAGAGGAGAGAAGAAGAAAAAGGAGAAGTGAAGAGAAAGGAGGGGAGGGGAGGGGAGGGGAAGAGAGAGGAGAAGAGAAGAGAAAGGAGGGGAGGGCAGGGGAAGAGAAGGGAGGGGAGGGGAGGGGAGGGGAAGAGAAAAGGGAAGGGAAGGGAAAAGCAGAAGAGAGAAGAAGAGAAAGGAGAAGAGAAAGGAGGGGAGGGGAGGGGAAGAGAAGGGAAGAGCAGAGGAGAGAAGAAGAGGAAAGGAGAAGTGAAGAGAAGACAAATGAGGGGAGGGCAGGGGAAGAGATTGGGAGAAGAGAAGAGAAGAAGAGAAGAGAAGAGAAGAGAAGAGAAGAGAAGAGAAGAGAAGAGAAGAGAAGAGAAGAGAAGAGAAGAGAAGAGAAGAGAAGAGAAGAGAAGAGAGTCACACTTATGACAGTTGCAGCATCCCCACGGTCATGTGATTTACATTCGGATGCTTGACAGCTGACTCACATTTATGACGGTTACAGTGTCCCGGGGCGATGTGATGCCCTTTTGCGACCGTCTGACAAGCAAAGTCCATGGGGGAAGCCAGATTCACTTAACAACCGGGTTACTAATTTAACAACTGCAGTGATTCACTTAAGAACTGTCGCAAGAAAAGTCACAAAGTGGGGCCAAACCCACTTAACAAATTTCTCACTTAAGAACATAAATTTGAGGCTCAGCTGTGGCCCTAAGCTGAGGAACCCCTGTAGTTATCATGTGGCAGAGCAGGAAAATCCATCCCGTTTTGCCAGACACTGCAACATAAAATTACATAATTTGCTACCGTTTTGAGTTCATGTTCGCCTGACCCTGACTAACGGCTCTCTTCCTGAGAGCATCGAAAAATGATACTCTGAATTTTTTAAAAATGCCCAGCACTTCTCAATTCTCAATTTATCGTCCATTATTAGAGCCGCGCGCGGTGCGATTCAGTACGATTCGGAAGAACGGTGTGGGTGGTTTGCCTGTTGTCTGAGTGCACAACACCACTCTGCCTGAAAGTGGTCGAACTTTTTTTTTGGGGGGGGGGGTGGAGAGGGGCGGGGCAGGGAGCTGCTCTGAAAAGAAAGAGGTGGCTGCTTTAATGAATCCTCTGGTTCAAGTTGTGAATCCTTTAATGAACCCTCTCATTAAAGCTCCAGTGTTGGAGCACCCACAATTTCTGGAGGCAAGTCGTTCCACTGATTAATTGTTGCTTCCCTTCTGGATCAGTTTCCATCCATCGCTTCTTGTCCTGTCAGAAATGTTGTAGGGACTCGGCTTGGGCAGGGGGTTGGACTAGATGACCTACAAGTTCCCTTCCAACTTTGTTATTCTCTTCTCTTCTCTTCTCTTCTCTTCTCTTCTCTTCTCTTCTCTTCTCTTCTCTTCTCTTCTCTTCTCTTCTCTTCTCTTCTCTCTTCTCTCTTCTCTCTTCTCTTCTCCTCTAGTCTACTCTACTACTCTACTCTACTCTATTCTACTCTATTCTATTCTATTCTATTCTATTCTATTCTATTCTATTCTATTCTATTCTATTCTATTCTATTCTATTCTATTCTATTCTACTCTATTCTATTCTATTCTATTCTATTCTATTCTATTCTATTTTCTATTCTACTCTATTCTACTCTATTCTATTCTATTCTATTCTATTCTATTCTATTCTATTCTATTCTATTCTATTCTATTTTCTATTCTATTCTATTCTATTCTATTCTATTTTCTATTCTACTCTATTCTATTCTATTCTATTCTATTCTATTCTATTCTATTCTATTCTATTCTATTCTATTCTATTTTCTATTCTATTCTATTCTATTCTATTCTATTCTATTCTATTCTATTCTATTCTATTCTATTCTATTCTATTCTATTCTATTATTCCTCAGGTGCTTTGGAGAGTAGCTTGACTCCCTCTTCTTTGGAGCAGCCGCTGAGATATTGGAAGATGGCTATCATGTCCCCCCTCGTCCTTCTCTTCATTAAACTAGACATACCCAATTCCAGCAACCGTTCCTTATATGTTTTAGCCTCCAATTCTCTGATCATTTTTGTTGCTCTTCTCTCCACTCTTTCTAGAGTCTCAACATCTTTTTTTACATCATGGTGACCAAAACTGGATGCCGTATTCCAAGTGTGGCCTTTTCAAGGCCTTGTAAAGTGGTATTAACACTTCACGTGATCTTGATTCTATCGCTGTGTCAATGCAGCCCAGCACTGTGTTGGCTTTTTTGACAGCTGCAGCACACGGCTGGCTCCTATTTTAGTGATTGTCCACTAGGATCTCCAAGATCCCTCTTGCGGTTACTGCTTGAGACAGCAAGAAACAGGTGGCCAATTCAAGGCAGAGGAAATGGATTGAGTGACATCCTCACACTTTATACTTTGACAGAAATAAAGGCAGGAAAGAGGAAGAGCATTAATAGCACAGGGCTTGCTCTGTCAATTCTCCCCATATTGAAGTTTGCAAAGTAACCATACAGTCTCATTTTGGCTTGGTTTGAATTTCTGCCTTTCCACAGATGGATCATCCTGAACAATTAAATTTTAGAAAGGAAAGAACACCAGCTACCAATTACTCACCGAAATAGACATTTTCCTAATCCTTGAATGCCATTAATGATTAAAAGGCAACAGGAGTGGAGAGAGAGAGAGAGAGAGAGAGAGAGAGAACGAGGGAAAGTGAAGACAAAAAATTTGACCTGTGGGGTGTTTTGAAGCTCATTTGAAATCATGACTGTTTCCAGAATTGATAAGAAGAGTGAAAACTTTTTGATTTCACCAACGTATTTCTGAACATTGTTGGAAATGCATTTTTATTGCTATATTAGATGAGAGAATAGAAGGGGAACTCATCAAGTTTGCAGATGACACCAAACTGGCAGGAGTAGCCAACACCCCAGAAGACCAACTCAGGATCCAAAAAGATCTTGACCAACTTGAACAATGGGCCCTAGCCAACAAAATGAGTTTCAATGTGGAGAAAAGCAAAGTCTTACATTTAGGCAGGAGAAACCAAAGGCACAGATACAGATCGGGCGAGACCTGACTCAAAAACAGTAACTGTGAGAGGGACCTTGGAGTCCTAGTGGACAATCACTTGACTATGAGCCAGCAGTGGTGAGCAGCAACCAAAAAAGCTAATACAGTCCTGGGCTGTATAAACAGAGGCAAAGAATCAAGATCACGCGAACTATTAGTACCGCTTTATAAAAACCCAAGTAAGACCACACCTGGAATACTGCGGCCAATTTTGGTCACCAGATCACAAAAAAAAAAAAGACGTTGAGAGTTTGGAAAAAATTCAGAGAAGAGCAACTAAGATGATCAAAGGCCTGGAGGCTAAAACATATGAAGAATGGCTGTGGGACTTGGGTTTGGCTGGTCTAAAGAAAAGATGTAATAGGGGAGACATGATAGCAGTTATTCTCGTATTTGAGGGGCTGCCACAAGGCAGAGGGGGGCCAGGTTGTTCACCAAAGCACCAGAGGGAAGGACGAGAAACAGTGGTTGGAAACTGATCAAAGAGAGAAGCAACCTGGAATTAAGGAGAAATTTCCTGACAGTGAGGACAATCAACCAGTGGAACAGCTTGCCACCAGAAACTGTGGGTGCATCACTGGAGATTTTCAAGAAGAGACTGGATATTCACCTGTCTGAGATGGCATAGGTTCTCCTGCTTGAGCAAGGGGCTGGACTAGAAGACCTCCAAGGTCCCTTCCAGATTCTATTCTATTCTATTCTATTCTATTCTATTCTATTCTATTCTATTCTATTCTATTCTATTCTATTCTATTCTATTCTATTCTATTCTATTCTATTCTATTCTATTCTATTCTATTCCTATTCCTATTCCTATTCCTTTTCCTATTCCTATTATACTTTTGAATTTATTTCTTACTCTACTCTACTCTACTCTACTCTACTCTATTCTATTCTATTCTATTCTATTCTATTCTGTAATTCTATTCTATTCTATTCTTTTGAATTTATTTCTTACTCTATTCTATTCTATTCTATCCTATTCTATTCCATTCTGTAATTCTATTCTATTCTATTCTATTCTATTCTATTCTATTCTATTCTATTCTATTCTATTCTATTCTATTCTATTCTATTCTATTCTATTCTATTCTATCCCTATTCCACCTGATTGGCTCTGGGAATCAGGGACTGGCCCAGATTCAGCCAATCAACTTCTGGGACTGTGGAGAGACTAGAACTCAGATCTCTCCGCTCCTTATGCAGCCCCTTCCCCGCTATAGGTAGTCCTTGACTTACGACCCCAGTAGGGATCAGGATTCCCGTTGCAATATATCGAGTGGGGTCTCGCTTCCCCTTCCCCCTCCCCCCACTTTTCTACGCTCTGCATTGAAGTTCCACAATTTAAGGCGCGCTCAGTTTAGAAAACCTGACCTTGGCAGCCGAGCCGGCGAGCCAACAAGTCGAAGAAAAATAATCCACGTTAAATAGTTTTGTTCCTGTAGCCTCCTGGCTCTCCTGCTGGAAATGGATTAGAGAGTATTTTGCCTCCGGCCCCCCATGATGGATACACAAGTTCCCGGGAATGTCGCAGCAGCGCAGAAAGAAGACACAAAATGTTCCTCTTTTTGCTAATAAGGGCTCGTCCGGGTCTCTCCTGGCGCATTGCGATTCCTCTTTCAAAGATGGGCACAGATCTTCAACGCAGCCCCGAGGATTTAATGAGCCATTTAGCCCAAAATGGCGAGTCAGGAGATGCTCCTGCTGTCCGGCCGGCCAGGGTCAGATGGACAATCTGCTTAACTGAGATAGGTCAGGTATTTCGAGGTGTTTTCATCCAGCATCCTGGGGAAAAGGAAAAAAAACCAAGGCAACCTTCAACGGGCAAAGATTTGGAGGGGGAAAAAATCCCTGAGAAGGTTTAAGGCAGGGATAGGCAACCTCGGCTGTTTTATGACTCATGGACTTCAACTCCCAGAATTCCTGAGCCAGCTGGCTCAGGAATTCTGGGAGTTGAAGTCCATGAGTCATAACAGAGCCGAGGTTGCCTACCCCTGGTTTAAGGGGACGCGGGGTTTTCCAAGGCAGAAGAGGAGGAAGGTGCAGCTCGACAAAAGAGAATATTTGTAGCTCCGGGTTGAAAGGAGGGATCCTTGGCGCTTTCCGAAACTTGGCAGTTTGCTTGCAGGCGTTTTTATGACCCAAGTAGGGAACGCCATCAGTGATCGAAGGGAGCGGGGTTTGTGGAGAGGAGGAGGAGGAGGAGGACCGTGGGGTCCTTGGTGCTCTCAGAGCTTGGTTGTCTTCATGCAGACATCTCATTACCCAACTAGGTAACCTCATCAGTGCTAGAAGGGAGTGGGGTTTGCAGGGAGGAGGACTGTGGGTTCTTTGGTGCTCTCAGAACTTGGTTGCTTTCTTGCAGACATCTCATTACCCAACTAGGTAACATTATCAGGGCCAGAACGGGATGTGATGTTGGCCACGCCTCCTGATGACCATTCCCTAAGACCTCTGAAGATGTATTGATTGGGTTTGAGTCTTGTGAGCACCTTGTAAAATTTGAACATACAAATAGTCTTAGTCTTAAAAGTCACTTTTCTATTCTATTCTATTCTATTCTATTCTATTCTATTCTATTCTATTCTATTCTATTCTATTCTATTCTATTCTTATTCTATTCTATATTCTATTCTATTCTATTCTATTCTATTCTATTCTATTCTATTCTATTCTATTCTATTCTATTCTATTCTATTCTATTCTATTCTATTCTATTCTATTCTAATTTTGCTTCTCCGAGACACACACACACACCGTGCCCATCTTACCCTCTCCTCATCCCTGGCGAAGACTCGGCTCCTTCCTCATTAAGCCCCTCGTGCCTTATTCATCAAGGTCAGCCTCTCAGTCAGAGCCGTCAGCCGGAGGACGGAAGCAGGGGAAGATGATTCAGACAAGGTGGGTTGGGGAAATCAAGTAAACAAGCAGAGGATTGTGTGTCAAAACAGAAAGAGGGCCACACTTGGTTGGGGTTGTGGAGTGTCAGGAACAGCAGGGAGGGTTCCCTCCCCCAAATGCATTTCAGTTTGGGCAATATGGTGGCCTCTTGGATTGATTCACACTTGGCTGAATTGGGGATATGAGTCAGTTACGTTAATGCTGTTCTGGATATTTCCTGCACATTTTTGTAACTATTTTGATTCACAACACACCCACTATCCTGAAATTGCTTCCCTCTCTCCCTCTTTTTCTTTCTCCCTTCTCTTCCCTCTCCTTCTTTTTCTTTCTCCCTTCCCTCTCCATCTTTCCTTCTTCCCTTCCCTCTCTCCATCTTTCCTTCCTCCCTTCCCTCTCTCCATCTTTTTCTTTCTTCCTTCTCTTCCCTCTCTCCATCTTTCCTTCTTTCCTTCCCTCTCTCCATCTTTCCTTCTTCCCTTCCCTCTCTCCATCTTTCCTTCCTCCCTTCCCTCTCTCCATCTTTTTCTTTCTTCCTTCTCTTCCCTCTCTCCATCTTTCCCTTCCCTCTCTCTGTCTTTCCTTCCTCCCTTCCCTCTCTCCGTTTTTCTCTTTCTCCCTTCTCTTCCCTCTCTCCCTCTTTCTCTTCCTTCTCTTCATCTTTCCCTTCCCTTCTACATCCATTTACTTCCTTTCTTTCTCTTCCTCTCCTTTCCCTCTCCTTCCTCTACCTTTTCGCCTTCCTTCCTTCCCTCCCTCCTTCCCTCCCATCCTATCTAGAACCAAAACAAAACCCAAAAAACTTAGGGATGTTTTTGCTTATGCACCGAAGGCCTAATCTTTACCTGATGTATTTCTTTTTAAAAAAAATAAATCTATTTCTAGGGAAATTGTCAACTATTATTCATTTGTGAAGTGTGACACCCACAGTCAAGAAATACACCACAAACTAGTTCTCGGTAGGGTAGCAGCGAAGGCCTTGGAACAGATGTTCAAATCAGTGGTGGGATTCAAATATGCTGAACAATCGGTTCTCTGGGTGGATGCCACTTCCGGATGTCCATTCCGGGCCTGGGCAACAAAAAATTAGCTACCGGTTCTGCCAAAGTGGTGCGAACCGGCTGAATCCCACTACTGGTTCAGATGCTGGGTTGTGTCTACTCCTACAATGACTGTAACTGGGCAAGCCATGGTCTTCCCAGTCACCCACTAGGGAAGTGAAAGTTGGACTTTGAAGAACCAGGATAGGAAGTGTTGACTCTCTTCAATGTTGGGGTTGGAGAAGACTCCTAGGAAGACCATGGATGGCCAAGACAGCAAACAAGTCAATCACTAAACAAACCAATCCAGAGTTTCCATTTGAGGCACCAATGATCAGGCTCCAATTATCATATTTTGGATACCTGGTAAGAAGACCCAGTTTCCTTGAGAAGTCTGTCATGCTGGGAGAGGTGGAAGAGAAGAGAAGAAGAGGACCACCAGCAACAAGAGAATGGAGCCAGTTACAGTGGGCATCCTTAGAAGACCCAAAGCACCAATATGGGGACAGATCATCCTGGAGAACGTCTAACCAAGATGGGGACAGATCATCCTGGAGAACGTCTAACCAAGATGGGGACAGATCATCCTGGAGAACGTCTAACCAAGATGGGGACAGATCATCCTGGAGAATGTCTTACCAAGATGGGGACAGATCATCCTGGAGAACGTCTTACCAAGATGGGGACAGATCATCCTGGAGAACGTCTTACCAAGATGGGGACAGATCATCCTGGAGAAAGTCTTACCAAGATGGGGACAGTTCATCCTGGAGAATGTCTAACCAAGATGGGGACAGATCATCCTGGAGAACATCTAACCAAGATGGGGACAGATCATCCTGGAGAACATCTAACCAAGATGGGGACAGATCATCCTGGAGAACGTCTTACCAAGATGGGGACAGATCATCCTGGAGAACGTCTTACCAAGATGGGCATAGATCATCCTGGAGAACATTGTCCTTCTAAAGTCAACCGCCAACATGGTGGCACGTAACCAAACAAACATGTTGTGTGGATCAAGTTGCGGAGCCTTTCCCGGAGGTGACGGCGAAGAAGAGGAAGAAGATCTTGGCTGAAGGGACAAGCGTAGAAAATGTGTTTTCGGGAGGCGAAAACATTCGGGGGGTGGTGGTGGAAGGCGCAGGAGGTTGGAGCAGATGGCCCTACAGCTGCCAGGGAAAGGGAAATGGAAATGGAAATGGAATTCAACCCACAAAGCCTAACATTTTCGCCCCAGCCAAGAGCCTGACCCCAAACCCACTTTTCCAACAGACAACAAAGAGGAGGAGGAGGAAGAGGAGGAGGAAGAATTTGAATTGTCCTGGATCAGATGGTGGTTTGGCAGGAGATGCAGAATTCTCCCCCCCCCCCAGCCGCCACCGCCCCCATCCTGCTTTAGGAATAGCGCAGTGGGGGAGTGAGCGAGATGGATCCCAGAGCCTGGGGGAAAAGATCTTGATCAGATTCTCACACACACACACACACACACACACACACACACACACCGAGAGGAAGCTGGGGGGGGGGGTTGTGGGGTGTGTGTGCAAAGCAACCCCAGAGAGAGACTGAATGGAGGCCCTGAACTACTCTGCTCTGTCAGCAAGCATCCTTTCTTTTTGTCCTTCTTCAGTTCTTCCTCCGTTTCCTCTCCTTCCTTCTTCACCATTTCCTCCTCCTTTATTTCACGCCTTTCCTTCCGTTCTTCCATTTTCGTTTCTGCTTTCCCTTCCTGCTTTCCATCTGTCTCCTCCTCCTCCTCCTCCTTCAATCTCCTCTTGACCTTCATTCTTTTTCTATGTCTTCCCCATTTCCTCCTTCCTTCCCTCCTTTTTTCCTTTTCCACTTACTCCTTCTATGTCTTCCTTCCCTCCTCCTCCTCCTTCTTCTTCCTTCCCTTCTTCTTCTTCTTCTTCTTCTTCTTCTTCTTCTTCTTCTTCTTCTTCTTCTTCTTTCCTTCTTCTTCTTCTTCTTCCTTCCCTTCTTCTTCTTCTTCTTCTTCTTCTTCTTCTTCTTCTTCTTCCTTCCCTTCTTCTTCCTTGTCTCCTTCTTCTCCGTTTCCTCTGTCCTTTCCTTTTTCTTTCTCTTCCTTTTCCTCCTTGCCTTCATTCTTTTCCTTCCTTCCTTCCTCTTCTCTCTCCTTCCTCCTCCCCTCCCTCTTTCCCTTCTTCTCCATCCTCCATTCTTTTCCTTCACCTTCTTCATTTCCTCCTTCCTTTTATTCTTTTCCTTCCATTCCCCCTCCTCCTCCTCCTTCCTATTCCCTCCTTTTTCTCCTCCTTCTCCATTTCCTCTTTCCCTTCTTTTTTTCCTTTTTTCGTCATCTCTTTTCCTTCCCCTTCTCCTTCTCTTCCAGTTTCTCCTTCTCTTCCTTCTTTTAAATGGGACATAATCTTACGCAGAATTGACTTGGGGGGCCGGTGTGTGGTGTGGTTGGTTCACATGGTTGTGGTGGGATGGAGGGTTTGTTGTCACTGTGTGTTGGGGGGAGAGAGCAGGGGGGGGGGTGAGGCTCAGCTAATCTCAATGTACACATGTACTTTGACAATAAAGGTGTTCTGTACCAGCCTGCTACCGGCCCTGCAGAAAAGGCAGGGACAACCCCTTTACAAACGGCAAGAGGCTGGAATTAAGCCTGCCAAATTTATTAACATAAAACAGAGCAAAACAAGACACCAACCATGAAACAGGAGCTATGAAACAGGAACTATTCAAGCGGTTGCCTTCAGCAAACCAGCCCTCCCACGCATTCCCCTTTTATACAGTTCAGGGCGTGGCTTCTCTCTGCCTCCTTCCAAGGTGCCCCATTGCCTTCCTCTGTTTACTCCTGATTGACTGCCTCCTGCGTCGGGCGTCCTTGAACAGGGCCAGCTGTGGGTCATCTTCATCCACGCTGTCAGGCTCAAACAGCTGGGTCTGCGTCGTGACCAGGTGGGAGGGGCCTGGCTGAGGGCTCTCATCAGCAAGATCTTCAACCCCCTCAGCAAGGTCTTCAACACCCCCCTCCTCCTCTGAGTCATCCGACCCAACTGCCGAACCCACAGGCTGACCCTGAATCACAACAAAAGGTTTATTATTTATTATTTATTCTTCCCTGTTGCCTTCTTCATTTTCTCCTCCTGTATTTTTTCCTTCTCCCCTTGCTTTTTCCATTCCTTCTTTCCTTCCCCTCATCTCCTCCTTCCCTTCTCTCTTCTCTCCATTCTCTCTCTCTCTCTCTCTCTCTCTCTCTCTCTCTCTCTCTCTCTCTCTCTCTCTCTCTCTCTCCTGCGCTGCCCCACATAAAAGCTGAATTTTGAAAATCCGTATTACGCAAAGCAAGGCCATTTAAATAATAATAATGTTTTTTTCTCCAGATCACTTATTCCTCTTCTGCTCCGCAAAGAGAGGAGATAAAGGTTAGGGCTTATTCTTATACCTCCACAGCAGACTCAAATACCATGAAAAATTCTGGCGAAGACACTTTTAAGGACAGTGACAAATTGGACCGTTGCGCAGCGGAAAAAGATCAAGATAGCCATTCGAATGGGAAATGGACTCCTGGAAAGAGAACCGCTTGAAAGAGCTGGAAAGGTTGGTGCGGAGAGGAAAAGCTATAAAAAAGACACATTCATTATCTTCCAATGTCTGAAAAGACCACAATGATGGGAAGAAATGAGAGTCTGTTCCTTCAGTGCAAAAAAAATATGGAACAAGCATTGGAAATTTTAAGAAAGCAGAGTTCAGCAGAATTTTGCCAGGGACACTGGCCAAGAACTTGGGTTAGATCAGAGGTCTCCAAGCTTGGCAACTTTAAGATCTGTGGACTGCAACTCCCAGAATTCCCCCTCCTCCCTCCCTCCCTCCCTCCCTTTCCTTCCTTCCTTCCTTCCTTCCTTCCTTCCTTCCCATCCCCCTTCCACCCTTCCTTTCTTTCTTCCCATCCACCTTCCTCCCTTCCTCCCTCCCTCCCTTTCCTTCCTTACTTCCTTCCTTCCTTCCCATCCCCCTTCCTCCCTTCCTTCCTTTCTTCCCATCCACCTTCCTTCCTTCCTTCCTTCCTTCCTTCTTTTCTTTCTTTCTTCCTTCCTTCCTTCCTTCTTTTCTTTCTTCCTTCCTTCCTTTCTTCCTTCCTTCATTCCCATCCCCCTTCCTCCCTTCCTTCCTTTCTTCCCATCCACCTTCCTTCCTTCCTTCCTTCCTTCCTTCCTTCTTTTCTTTCTTCCTTCCTTCCTTCCTTCCTCCCTTTCCTTCCTTCCTTCCTTCCTTCCTTCCCATCCCCCTTCCTCCCTCTTCCCATCCACCTTCCTTCCTTCCTTCCTTCCTTCCTTCCTTCCTTCTTTTCTTCCTTCCATCCATCCTTCCTTCCTTCCTTCCTTCCTTTCTTTCTTTCTTTCTTTCTTTCTTTCTTTCTTTCTTTCTTTCTTTCTTTCTCTTCTTCTTCTTCTCCTTCCTTCCTTCCTTCCTTCCTTCCTTCCTTCCTTCCTGATTTATTTATTTCCTCCCTTCCCTCCTCTCCTCCTCTCTTTTCCCTTCATCCCTCCTTTCCTCCCCTCCCTTCTTTGCCTACATATGTTTTTCCTCACCAGCTGTTGCAAGAGGCAACAGAAGCTTCCATTGGCACCTTGGCTTGCCATTTTCCAGTTTTCGGTACTCCCTGACCCTTCAGTTCAATACAGCAGCATCATGAGGCCTTATGGTAAAAAACATTAGCAATCCAAACCAGCGCAAAGCTCCCAATCAGAATAGAGCTGGAAGGGACCTCGGAGGTCTTCTAGTCCAACCCCCTGCTCGAGCAGGAGAACCTATGCCAGGGGTAGGCCACCTCGGCTCTTTTATGACTCGTGGACTTCAACTCCCAGAATTCCTGAGCCAGCATGGCTCAGCTTGGAAACCTCTCCCTTTCCCCTCAGAATGGCTGGCTCAGGAATTCTGGGAGTTGAAGTTCACGAGTCATAAAAGAGCCGAGGTGGCCTACCCCTGACCTATACCATTTCAGGCAAGTGGCTGTCCAGTCTCTTCTTAAAAGCCTCCAGTGTTGAAGCACCCACAACTTCTGAAGGCAGGCAGTTCCACTGGTTAATTGTCCTCAGTGTTAGGAGGTTTCTCCTTAATTCCAGGTTGCTTCTCTCCTCGGTTAGTTTCCATCCACTGTTTGTTGTCTTGCCTTCTGCTGCTTTGGAGAATAACTTGACCCCCTTCTCTTTCGGGCAGCCCCTCAAATTCTGGAATCCTGCTATCGTGTGCCCCCTTCTTTTCTCTAGACTCCAAATGGTAGACATACGTGAGGGGCTGTCCCAGAGAGGAGGGGTGGGGGGGGTCAACCCCTCAGAAGCGACAGATGGAAACTAATCAAGGAGAGAAGCAACCTAGAAAAAAAAAGAGAAATTTCCTGACAGTGAGAGTGTGTCTGAAAGATTTCTGTTGGGAGAGGGGGGGAAAAAGAACTTTATACCGTCTGACGTTCAATCAGAATAGACCTGGAAGGGACCTTGGAGGTCTTCTAGTCCAACCCCCTGCTCAAGCAAGAGACTCTATACAATTTCAGACAAGTGGCTGTCTAGCCTCTTCTTCAAAACCTCCAGTGACGAAGCACCCACAACTTCTGGAGGCAAGTTGTTCCACTGGTTAATTGTCCTCACTGTTAGGAAGTTTCTCCTTAATTCCAGGTAATAATAATAAATAATAATAATAATAATAATAATAATAAGAAGAAGAAGAAGAAGAAGAAGAAGAAGAAGAAGAAGAAGAAGAAGAAGAAGAAGAAGAAGAAGAAGAAGAAGAAGAAGAAGAAGAAGAAGAAGAAGAAGAAGAAGAAGAAGAAGTTGGAAGGGACCTTGGAGGTCATCTAGTCCAACCCCCTACTCAGGCAGGAAACCCTATACCATTTCAGACAAATGGCTGTCCAGTCTCTTCTTCAAAACTTCCAGTGTTGGAGCATTCAGAACTTCTGGAGGCAGGCAGTTCCACTGGTTAATTGTTCTAACTGTCAGGAAGTTTCTCCTTAGTTCTAGGTTGCTTCTCTCCTTGATTAGCTTCCATCCGTTGCTTTTTGTCCTGCCTTCAGGTGCTTTGGAGAATACCTTGACTCTTTCATCTTTGGGGCAAGAAGACTGCTATCATGTCACCCCTCGTCCTTCTCTTCATTAAACTAGACATTCCCAATTCCAGCAACCGTTCTTCATATGTTTTAGCCTCCAGTTCCCTAATCATCTTTGTTGCTCTTCTCTGCACTCTTTCTGGAGTCTCAAGATCTTTTTTACATCGTGGTGACCAAAACTGGATGCAGTATTCCAGGTGTGGCCTTACCAAAGCATTGTAAAGTGGTATTAACACTTCCTGTGATCTTGGATTCTATCCCTCTGTTAATGCAGCCTAGCATTGTGTTGGCTTTTTTGGCAGCTACAGCACACGGCTGGCTCATGTTTAAGTGATTGTCCACTAGGACTCCGAGATCCCTCTCACAGTTGCTACTATTAAGCAAGGTACCACCTATCCCAAAGGTCTTGGGATTATTAAGACTTTTTTCAGCCAAAGGGCTTTCTTTTCTCCGAAAAAGACTGTGAGAAGTTTTATATAAAAATATATTTTATTCTTTATACTTTTTCCATATATATATATATATATTTATGCAATGATCGAACACCAGGATAAAATGTAAAGAAAAACTGTTTAATACACTAATACACTTAGTAAAATGCCGGAGTTCTGGGACCTTGCTTTGGGGGGCTGGAGGCTAAAACATATAAGGAACGGTTGCTGGAATTGGGTATGTGTAGTTTAACGAAGAGAAGAGTGAGGGGTGACATGATAGCCGTGTTCCAATATCTCAGGGGCTGCCCCAAAGAAGAGGGAGTCAAGCTATTCTCCAAAGCATCTGAAAGCAGAACAAGAAGCAACGGATGGAAACTAGTCAAGGAGAGAAGCAACCTGGAACTAAGGAGAAACTTCCTGACAGTTAGAACAATTAACCAGTGGAACAACCTGCCTCCAGAAGCTGTGAATGCTCCAACACTGGAAGTTTTTAAGAAGAGACTGGACAGCCATTTTTCTGAAATGGTATAGGGTTTCCTGCCTGAGCAGGGGGTTGGACTAGATGACCTCCAAGGTCCCTTCCAACTTTATTATTATTATTATTATTATTATTATTATTATTATTATTATTATTATTATTATTATTATTATTATTATTATGCCGGTTGTTTTTGCGTCCTGCTCATTGAACGGGTTACCGGTCTACTCGTCCCAATGGACCAGTAACCAATATATATAAATGTATATATTAATTTTTATGAGCAAACATTCTTTAGTATTTAGCAAACAAACAGCATATTGTCTGGATTCATGTGTTTAAAAAACTATCAGTAATAATTAGTTTCTATATTTTCATAACACCCCAATCCACATCTTAGGAAATAAGAACTCCTGGATCCAAGTTTGTCCAAAAGGAAAAGTTTACTAGGATGAGATCGGTTGTGGCAAGACAAGACGGGATCTGACATTGAGTTGCATTTCAATACTATATAAAGCATTCCCGTCTCAACCCCCTCCCCTCAAATCCATTTGGTCAGGCTCACATCATTTACTTAGGTGTCAGGCCCTTTGGGGGGGGGGGAAGGGAAATCCTCTTGTGTTTATTGTTATGGCTTTCTTCCTGTCAGTTCCAAATGGAGATGCAACCCAGATCTCGATCTCTCCCCCTGTTCCCCCCAGATCAAAAGCTTTCCTGGTCTTTGAAAACAGCCTACTGCAATCTGAATAACAATCCGCTTTCCCCCCCCCCCTCGGAGAGATGGCAGAATCCCGAGAATAAGCACAATATTCTAACCATACATTTATGAAATGTGATATAAATAGATTCTGACAAATAATATATTTCTTAAATCTTCTCTTCACCCGATAGTTGTCTTCTTACTAATACATATTTGATGTTACGTAGCACATACTATGTTCCTTTCTCTCTAGCTCGTTTCTCCAGCCATTGATAAAAATTGTCCCGTATTCTAAACTAGACTGAATCTTCTTTCTCTTTTATCTTCAATGTCAAGCTGTCCATTTCTGCACAATCTAAAATTTTCTTAATTAATTCTTCCTCCGTTGGTAGATTTTTACTGGGGAAAAAAAATCTTTTATTCAAACTTCCTCAAACCACCCCCCCCCAAAATAAGTTACCCAGACCCGATCCACATATCAAAGGATAAGGTCTGTCAATACAACCAGAGTTAATTCAATTCGGTCTCCTAGCAGAACTGCATGAGAATACATACCTTTGCACACAACATCCCTCAAAGTGTCACCCTAGAATCCGCACGCAGACAATTTCACAGCCTGGACAAGCTCCCTTATCAAAGTCTGTTAAAGGTAAAGGTAAAGGTTCCCCCACACATGTGTGCTAGTCGTTTCCAACTCTAGGGCCCGGTGCTCATCTCCGTTTCAAAGCCAAAGAGCCAGCGCTTGTCCGAGGACGTCTCCGTGGTCATGTGGCCGGCATGACTAGACGCCGAAGGCGCACGGAACGCTGTTACCTTCCCACCGGAGTGGTCCCTATTTTTCTACTTGCATTTTTACGTGCTTTCGAACTGCTAGGTTGGCAGAAGCTGGGACGAGTAACAGGCGCTCACTCTGCTACCCGGCACCCAGGATTCGACCCGCCAAACTGCCGACCATCTGATCGACAAGCTCAGCATCCTAACCCACTGAGCCACCGCATCCCTTTTAAAAGTCTGTTACTGTACCCCATTTCTCTGCAGCTGCCTCTAAAGGCAATGTGTTTGCTTTTAGGAATAAATATTTCTTCTTTCCTCATTGCTGTCTGGATCTCATTTTTATTTATTCTTGTAGAACCCCCGGTTCCAGTTGGAACCCCAAATTATTTTTCCTCTGGGAAGACCGGGGGGGGGGGGAAGTGTCCATGGCTGACTGGAGAATTCTGGCAGTTGAAGTCCACAAGTCTTAAAGTTGCCAAGCTTGGAGAGCCCTGGGTTAGATGGCCTCCAAAGTCTGTCCAACTTAACCTTCTGTGGTCTATTGTTTTGTTTCTAATCAATTCCCACAACGCGCAGAACACTAACCAACCAGTCCCATTGTAGCCTAATCTGGGACACTGTGTGAATATCCATTACAGAGGCCTGTTGATTCTTTTTTTTAAAAAAAACGTTCCTTATTTCCTAATGATCTTTTCTCAAACAACACCCAAAATGATCCTAAAGCTTAGCATACAAAACAGCGGGGAGAGATAACGGCAAGTGTAATTAGAAATATAAATAAAACAGCAATCTCGGGGGAGTTTTAAAAAGGCTGCGCTTGAGGATGAAAGGGTAGAAAAATCAGGCCTGGGAATGGAAGGTTGAACATCCTGTCTTGGGAACCAGGAAGAAACTTCTTGTATATCACCTGATTTCTCATTCACGATGTTTAGCTAGAGAGGCCTAGAGAATAGAATAGAATAGAATAGAATAGAATAGAATAGAATAGAATAGAATAGAATAGAATAGAATAGAATAGAATAGAATAGAATAGAATAGAATAGAATAGAATAGAATAGAATAGAATAGGAATAGGAATAGGAATAGGAATAGGAGTAGAGTGGAATAGAATAGAATAGAATAGAATAGAATAGAATAGAATAGAATAGAATAGAATAGAATAGAATAGAATAGAATAGAATAGAATAGAATAGAATAGAATAGAATAGAATAGAATAGAATAGAATATAGAATAGAATAAGAATAGAATAGAATAGAATAGAATAGAATAGAATAGAATAGAATAGAATAGAATAGAATAGAATAGAATAGAATAGAATAGAATAGAATAGAATAGAACAGAACATAATATATAACATAACATAACATAACATAATATAAAGAAGAGAAGAGAAGACAGGATAGAAGAGAAGAATAGAATAGAATAGAATAGAATAGAATAGAATAGAATAGAATAGAATAGAATAGAATAGAATAGAATAGAATAGAATAGAATAGAATAGAATAGAATAGAATAGAATAGAATAGAATAGAATGGAATGGAACGGAACGGAACGGAACGGAACAGAACGTAGAGTGGAGTGGAGTGGAATGGAATGGAATGGAGTAAAATAATAATAGTATATATGAATAGAATAAAGTAGAGTAGAGTAGAGTAGAGTAGAGTAGAGTAGAGTAGAGTAGAGTAGAGTAGAGTAGAGTAGAGTAGAGTAGAGTAGAGTAGAGTTGGAAGGGACCTTGGAGGTCTTCTAGTCCAACCACCTGCCTAGGCAGGAAACTCAGACAAATGGTTATCCAATCTCTTCTTACAAACTTCCAATGTTGGAGCAGTTACAACGTCTGGAGGCAACTTGTCCCACTGATCAATTGTTCTAACTGTCAGAGTCAAGGGATTCTGCATATGGTCAGAAACTCTGTAACAGATCCTTCCAATTTCCAATTTCCGCTTTCAGAAACACGTGGTCCCTAAGATGACCAAGTTTATATCAACTAAAGAACAGTTACAGGAATTGCATATGTCTAATCTAGTGAAAAAAGGGACAAGGGGTGACATGATAGCAGTATTCCAGTATCTCAAGGGCTGCCCCAAAGAAGATGGAGTCAAGCTATTATCCAAAGCCCCTGAAGGCAGGACAAGAAGCAACGGATGGAAACCAATCAAGGAGAGATACAATCTAGAACTAAAGAGGAATTTCCAAGCAGTGAGAAGAATTAACCAGTGGAACAACTTGCCCCCAGAAGTTGTGGGTGCTCCATCACTGGAAATTTTTAAGAAGAAAAAAAATCAAATCCCCCCCCCCCAATCTCTCAGCATTCCCTAATCAATAATGCCAGGGTCAACATAGCTTCCTCTAGGGCAGGGGTAGGCAACCCCGGCTCTTTTATGGACTTCAACTCCCAGAATTCCTGAGTTATGCTGACTCAGGAATTCTGGGAGTTGAAGTCCATGAGTCATAAAAGTGCTGAGGTTGCCTACCTCTGCTCTAGGGCATTATGGGGAAATAAATATGGTGACCAAACTCAGTGAAGTATCGGTAAACATCAGTAAATCTCATTCCTCTTTATTTATCAGGGTTTAATCTTGCAATGCTTCTCAAACCTGGCCACTTTAAGACGTGTGGACTACAACTGCCAGAATTCCCCAGCCAGCCATGCTGGCTGGGGAATTCTGGGAGTTGTAGTCCACACGTCTTAAAGTGGCCAGGTGTGAGAAGCATTAGTTTAGAGCAGGGAGGTCAAATTGCCGGCCCGCAGGCTGGACAAGTCATGGCGAAACTGCGCCAACCCCATTGCCGGCAAGGGGGGGGCGAAAAGCCGTGATATGTTGTGACACGTCACGTGACGTTGCGAGTTTGACACCCAGCCCGATGCCATTAGCACCGAGCAGAATTCCTCTCTCCCACCAACTAACAGTTGCATTCTCTGAGTCTAACTTACTCCTGGAAAGCAGAGAAGCAGCCTCTTTAACACGCAGCTGCTTCTACCTGGTGCAGCTGTAATTTCCATTGATGAGGGATAATCAACCCATAATTATCTGTTTAGGTTTCCATTCAGACTTTAATCTAGCTCTTTTGTGAGACGAGGGAAGATGGAGGGAGACACACAATGCTTTTTTTTTTTAAGAGCCAATCTGAATTCCTGGATGACTTCTGCTCCACGGGCAGGAATGTCGGGTCAAAAAAGTCAAGATGGCAGCCAGGGCGGAGCCATCAAAGCTCTGCCAGGCTTTGTGGGCTTCTGGCATTTTGACATTCTTCTTTCAAGAGTCTTTCTGCCCAGTTAAAGAGTAAAATGAATGGATCCAGGAGCCACTTTCAACTCTGCTGCTGGAAATGACAGGTTGAAGTTTCCAAGGATTTTGAGCCTAGGAAATTTCAGTGCCGATCCAGCTATAAAATCAAGACTGAAGTTGCTACACAACCGCTCAGTTTAAGGCAGAAGGTCTTGCCTCCAGGAATGGGTGGACTGAATGCCCTTTGAGTAGCCTTCAATGATTCCAGAACAACAGAGTTGGAAGGGACCTTGGAGGTCTTCTAGTCCAACCCCCTGCTCAAGCAGGAGAGCCTATACCATTTCAGACAAATGGTTGTCCAATCTCTTCTTAAACCAGTGTTGGAGCACCCAGAACTTCTGGAGGCAGGTGGATCCATTGATTAATTGTTCTCTCTGTCAGAAAATTTCTCCTTAGCTCTAGGTTGCTTCTCTCCTTGTTTAGTTTCCATCTGTTGCCTGCTGTCCTGAAAAACCACAATAGCCTTAATCACTGCCCTGGCCAAGCAATGGGTGTTCATGTATCTATGTATTTATATCCTGCCTTTATAACTTTTTATAAATAAGGTGACCAACATACCTAATACAAAGAAACTTCCTATTTTGCCCCCAACAATAACCCTGTGAAGTGGGTTTGGCTGAGGGAGAGGGACTGGCCAAAGTCCCCCAACCAGCTATCATGGTTAAGGCAGGACTAGAACTCACCATCTCCTGGTGACTGGCCCATAGTCCTCCAACCAGCTATCATGCTTAAGGCAGGACTAGAACTTACCATCTCCTGGTGACTGGCCTAAAGTCCCCCAACCAGCTATCATGCTTAAGGCAGGACTAGAACTCTCCATCTCCTGGTGACTGGCCCACAGTCCCCCAACCAGCTATCATGCTTAAGGCAGGACTAGAACTCACCGTCTCCTAGTGACTGGCCCAAAGTCCCCCAACCAGCTATCATGCTTAAGGCAGGACTAGAACTCACCGTCCCCTGGTGACTGGCCCACAGTCCCCCAACCAGCTATCATGCTTAAGGCAGGACTAGAACTCGCCATCTCCTGGTGACTGGCCTAAAGTCCCCCAACCAGCTATCATGCTTAAGGCAGGACTAGAACTCGCCGTCTCCTGGTGACTGGCCCAAAGTCCCTCAACCAGCTATCATGCTTAAGGCAGGACTAGAACTCACCGTCTCCTGGTGACTGGTCCACAGTCCCCCAACCAGCTATCATGCTTAAGGCAGGACTAGAACTCACCGTCTCCTGGTGACTGGCCTAAAGTCCCCCAACCAGCTATCATGCTTAAGGCAGGACTAGAACTCTCCATCTCCTGGTGACTGGCCCACAGTCCCCCAACCAGCTATCATGCTTAAGGCAGGACTAGAACTCACCGTCTCCTAGTGACTGGCCCAAAGTCCCCCAACCAGCTATCATGCTTAAGGCAGGACTAGAACTCGCCATCTCCTGGTGACTGGCCTAAAGTCCCCCAACCAGCTATCATGCTTAAGGCAGGACTAGAACTCTCCATCTCCTGGTGACTGGCCCACAGTCCCCCAACCAGCTATCATGCTTAAGGCAGGACTAGAACTCACCGTCTCCTAGTGACTGGCCCAAAGTCCTCCAACCAGCTATCATGCTTAAGGCAGGACTAGAACTCACCGTCTCCTAGTGACTGGCCCAAAGTCCCCCAACCAGCTATCATGCTTAAGGCAGGACTAGAACTCGCTGTCTCCTGGCGACTGGCCCAAAGGTACTGGACCGACTTTCATGCCTAAGTGGAACTAGAACTCACCATCTCCTGGTGATTGGCCCAAATTCATTCAGCCGTTTTTCATGCCTTAGGTGGCACTCATAAGCTCTTGGTGACTGGCTCTAAGACATCCAACTGGCTTTCATGCCTAAGGCAGGACTAGAACTCACTGTCTCCCGGTTTCTAGCTTGGTGCCTTCACCACTTTGATTGATACCGTATCCAAACCTCAGTTAAACAGCAGCCAACTCACGGGGCACTTCCTTATAATACAGCATAAAAAAAAACCACTTCCCCCCCCCCCTTCCAAATGAACTAAAATTAAAAAAAGCCTCTAACAAATATTATCAGCATCAAAGCATGCAAATTTATAGGTGGAAGAAAAAAGCTTCAGAGGCTCTGGGAAAAGAAATATTTTTCATGCTTAGGAGAAGTCAATTTAAAAACAAATAATCAAAGCCAGCAATTAAAGCCATCTTCGGCTGTTAAAGCCCACATGAAAATGCTGTATTAAAATATATAGAATAAAATAAGGCATCAAATAACAAAGGAAACAAAGCAAAAAAAAGCTGCAGAGAAAGATTAAGACTTACAGCGGCATTCTAAAGCAGCCAGGGAAAATAAAAATGTCTTTTTTTCCAACTCTTTTTTTTTTCTCCTGCAAAAGGCGTTCTTAAATACAGGGAGGGAACACCCAGGGGTAAATTGGGGAAGAAACAAAAAAAGGCAGCTGAAAAATGTAAGCAAAGAAGATTAAACTGTTTACATTTTAGATTTACAAGCACTTCAGAGTGTGCGTTTTCTTTCTTTTTTACAAAAAAACAAAACAAAAGACAAAAAAGAACTTTTTAAATTCCATCTATCGCCTAAAATTCATAGCCTGAAGAGCGCGGAAGGGCTTTCTTTTCATTATTATTATTTTATTTTATTTTTTAAAGTTCTTTGGAAATGAAATAATCCCCCTTTTTCCTCTCCATCTTAGACAAACCCACAAACTGTTGATTTTTAATTACTTTTTTCAATTAACGATACGATCCATCAGTGCAAATGAATGCAGATGAATGCATTCTTCTGAGAAATTTTAACACCCTCCCATCTTTTCCTGCGTTTAAAGCTAATTAGTATTTCTGGAAGGAAAATAATTCTGTGTGTGTGTGTGTGTGTGTGAGTGCACGCAAGCAAGTGTGTGTGTGTGTCCAGAATGCAAAGACTGCAGGGATTTCAGAAGAAGGCTTCTCTGGCATTGTGTAATAAACTGATTACATAACCTGCAACCTTGTTCTTAATTTCAGCCAGCAAGGGAACAAAGCATTAGAGGAAGCACAGGTAGAGTATAATCACATAATATGCTTAGCAACCTTTTCCTTCTTCTTCTCTTCTTCCTCCCATCTTTCTTTTTCTTTCTTTCTTTCTTTCTTTCTTTCTTTCTTTCTTTCTTTCTTTCTTTCTTTCTTTCTTTCTTTCTCTTTCTTTCTCTCTCTCTCTTTCTTTCTTTCTTTCTTCTTCTCATTCTCTATTCTCCTCCTTCTTCCCCTCCTACTCCCTTTTCCCTTCCTCCTCCTCCTCCACCTCTTCCTTCTTTCTCCTTTCTTCTTCCTTCTTCTCCTCCTCCTCTTCCTTCTTTCTCCTTCCTTATTCCTTATTCTCCTCCTCTCCTCCTCCTCCTCCCTCTTCTTCTTCCCTTTCTTCCCCTTTCCTGCCTCTTCCCTCTCCCCCTCCCCTCCTTCCTGATCTCTTCCTTCCCAATCTCCTCCTCCTCTTCTTCCTTCTTCTCCTCCTCCTCCTCCTCTTCCTCTTCTTCTTCCCTTTCTTCCCCTTTCCTGCCTCTTCCCTCTCCCCCTCCCCTCCTTCCTGATCTCTTCCTTCCCAATCTCCTCCTCCTCTTCTTCCTTCTTCTCCTCCTCCTCCTCCTCTTCCTCTTCTTCTTCCCTTTCTTCCCCTTTCCTGCCTCTTCCCTCTCCCCCTCCCCTCCTTCCTGATCTCTTCCTTCCCAATCTCCTCCTCCTCTTCTTCCCTTTTCCCTTCCTCCTCCTCTTCTTCCTTCTTCTCCTCCTCCTCCTCCTCTTCCTCTTCTTCTTCCCTTTCTTCCCCTTTCCTGCCTCTTCCCTCTCCCCTCCCCTCCTTCCTGATCTCTTCCTTCCCAATCTCCTCCTCCTCTTCTTCCCTTTTCCCTTCTTCCTCCTCTTCTTCCTTCTTCTCCTTCTCTCCTCCTCCCTCTTCCCCTTCTTCTTCACTTTCTTCCCCTTTCCTGCCTCTTCCCACTTCCTGTCCCCTCCTTCCCGATCTCCTCCTTAACAATCTCCTCCCCCTCCCCCTCTTCCTCTTCCCTTTTCCCTTCCTCCTCCTCTTCTTCCTTCTTCTCCTCCTCCTCCTCCTCTTCCCCTTCTTCTTCCCTTTCTTCCCTTTTCCTCCCTCTTCCCTCTCCCCCTCCCCTCCTTCCTGATCTCTTCCTTCCCAATCTCCTCCTCCTCTTCTTCCCTTTTCCCTTCCTCCTCCTCTTCTTCCTTCTTCTCCTCCTCCTCCTCCTCCTCTTCCTCTTCTTCTTCACTTTCTTCCCCTTTCCTGCCTCTTCCCTCTCCCCCTCCCCTCCTTCCTGATCTCTTCCTTCCCAATCTCCTCCTCCTCTTCTTCCCTTTTCCCTTCTTCCTCCTCTTCTTCCTTCTTCTCCTCCTCCTCCTCCTCCCTCTTCCCCTTCTTCTTCACTTTCTTCCCCTTTCCTGCCTCTTCCCTCTCCCCCTCCCCTCCTTCCTGATCTCTTCCTTCCCAATCTCCTCCTCCTCTTCTTCCTTCTTCTCCTTCTCTCCTCCTCCCTCTTCCCCTTCTTCTTCCCTTTCTTCCCCTTTCCTGCCTCTTCCCACTTCCTGTCCCCTCCTTCCCGATCTCCTCCTTAACAATCTCCTCCCCTCCCCCTCTTCCTCTTCCCTTTTCCCTTCCTCCTCCTCCTCCTCTTCCTTCTCCTTCCTTCTCCTCCTCCTTCTCCTTTTCTCCTCCTCCTCCTCCTCCTCTTCCCCTTCTTCTTCCCTTTCTTCCCTTTTCCTCCCTCTTCCCTCTCCCCCTCCCCTCCTTCCTGATCTCTTCCTTCCCAATCTCCTCCTCCTCTTCTTCCCTTTTCCCTTCCTCCTCCTCTTCTTCCTTCTTCTCCTCCTCCTCCTCCTCCTCTTCCTCTTCTTCTTCCCTTTCTTCCCCTTTCCTGCCTCTTCCCTCTCCCCCTCCCCTCCTTCCTGATCTCTTCCTTCCCAATCTCCTCCTCCTCTTCTTCCCTTTTCCCTTCTTCCTCCTCTTCTTCCTTCTTCTCCTCCTCCTCCTCCTCCTCTTCCTCTTCTTCTTCCCTTTCTTCCCCTTTCCTGCCTCTTCCCTCTCCCCCTCCCCTCCTTCCTGATCTCTTCCTTCCCAATCTCCTCCTCCTCTTCTTCCCTTTTCCCTTCTTCCTCCTCTTCTTCCTTCTTCTCCTTCTCTCCTCCTCCCTCTTCCCCTTCTTCTTCACTTTCTTCCCCTTTCCTGCCTCTTCCCTCTCCCCCTCCCCTCCTTCCTGATCTCTTCCTTCCCAATCTCCTCCTCCTCTTCTTCCCTTTTCCCTTCCTCCTCCTCTTCTTCCTTCTTCTCCTCCTCCTCCTCCTCTTCCCCTTCTTCTTCACTTTCTTCCCCTTTCCTGCCTCTTCCCTCTCCCCCTCCCCTCCTTCCTGATCTCTTCCTTCCCAATCTCCTCCTCCTCTTCTTCCCTTTTCCCTTCCTCCTCCTCTTCTTCCTTCTTCTCCTCCTCCTCCTCCTCTTCCTCTTCTTCTTCCCTTTCTTCCCCTTTCCTGCCTCTTCCCTCTCCCCCTCCCCTCCTTCCTGATCTCTTCCTTCCCAATCTCCTCCTCCTCTTCTTCCCTTTTCCCTTCTTCCTCCTCTTCTTCCTTCTTCTCCTCCTCCTCCTCCTCATCTTCCTCTTCTTCTTCCCTTTCTTCCCCTTTCCTGCCTCTTCCCTCTCCCCCTCCCCTCCTTCCTGATCTCTTCCTTCCCAATCTCCTCCTCCTCTTCTTCCCTTTTCCCTTCTTCCTCCTCTTCTTCCTTCTTCTCCTTCTCTCCTCCTCCCTCTTCCCCTTCTTCTTCACTTTCTTCCCCTTTCCTGCCTCTTCCCACTTCCTGTCCCCTCCTTCCCGATCTCCTCCTTAACAATCTCCTCCCCCTCCCCCTCTTCCTCTTCCCTTTTCCCTTCCTCCTCCTCCTCCTCTTCCTTCTTTCTCCCTCCTCCTCCTCCTTCTCCTTTTCTCCTCCTCCTCCTCCTCCTCTTCCTCTTCTTCTTCCCCTTCTTCCCCTTTCCTGCCTCTTCCCTCTCCCCCTCCCCTCCTTCCTGATCTCTTCCTTCCCAATCTCCTCCTCTTCTTCCCTTTTCCCTTCTTCCTCCTCTTCTTCCTTCTTCTCCTCCTCCTCCTCCTCATCTTCCTCTTCTTCTTCCCTTTCTTCCCCTTTCCTGCCTCTTCCCTCTCCCCCTCCCCTCCTTCCTGATCTCTTCCTTCCCAATCTCCTCCTCCTCTTCTTCCCTTTTCCCTTCTTCCTCCTCTTCTTCCTTCTTCTCCTTCTCTCCTCCTCCCTCTTCCCCTTCTTCTTCACTTTCTTCCCCTTTCCTGCCTCTTCCCACTTCCTGTCCCCTCCTTCCCGATCTCCTCCTTAACAATCTCCTCCCCCTCCCCCTCTTCCTCTTCCCTTTTCCCTTCCTCCTCCTCCTCCTCTTCCTTCTTTCTCCCTCCTCCTCCTCCTTCTCCTTTTCTCCTCCTCCTCCTCCTCCTCTTCCTCTTCTTCTTCCCCTTCTTCCCCTTTCCTGCCTCTTCCCTATCCTCCTCCCCTCCTTCCTGCTCTCCTCCTTCCCAATCTCCTCCTTTTCCTCCTCCTAGCATCTTTCCTAGGACATGACCCCAGGACACTGCCACTGTAAATGCTTCGCTTGCCCAGCTTCTGAATTTTGATCACGTGACCAGGGTGATGTGGCCATGATCAGTCGTGTTGAAGGAAATGTCTTCATCATGGTTCAGTCCAAGCCGGGAATAAACAACATGGCGACTGCTTTAGAAAGAAGGTTGCAGTTTATTGAAGAGGAGAGCCAGACAGGAAGATGGCTCTGGAAGAAAAAGAGCGAGCACATGTAGGGAGTGGGTTTTTATACCCTCTGGAGCCTTTTGTTTGGAGTTGTTCCTGGGGCATGAACTTTGACCTGAGTCTGGGTGTGCCCTTTGGCCTCTGTGGGTTAATCCTATTATGTCCTGTCTTAGAGTTTGGGTGGGCTATGTTAGATTTTAGGTGTCTTTGTCTTCCTAATCTTCTAGCTGGAGGCCTCCAACCTTCCTGAATGGATGATCACATCTGCATTTCTACAGAGCTGGTTTCTGTTTGGGGGAGGGAGACTTGGGGCTATGAAGAAAACTGGGCGTGCTTTCCTGCCTCTTTAAGATCCTTTGAGGAAATATATTTTTCTGCCCTTTTAATATTTCCTTCTCTGGGGGGGGCTGACTTCCCACAGTCGTAAGTGTGAAAAACAACGAGCATTTTCTTCACGGCAGCTCTTCCACGATCTCTCTCTCGCACCCCAGAAGAAGACTGCAGGATTACCCAGGTCCAATGGTGGGATTCAGCCGGTTCACACCACTTCGGCAGAACCAGTAGCTATTCGGCAGAACCAGTAGCTAACTTTTTCTTGCCCAGGCCCAGAATGGACTTCTGGAAGCGGCATCCACACAGAGAACTGGTTGTTCACATATTTGAATCCCACCACTGCTGAGGCCTTATCTAGACCAGACATCCCCAACCTTTTGGGCACTGGGGACCAGTTCTGTGGAGAGAGGTTTTTCCGCAGAGCGGAGAATGTGTGGTTTTGTGTGCTGCCCGCATCCTGCAGATGGGGCTTTGCTTGTTTGTGCAGACCGGTTGCTGGCATGCTGCAGCCCAGTACCGGTCCACAGACCGGGGGGTTGGGGACCCCTGCTCTAGAACATGGATGAAAGACAGTTTGAGTACAGGGAATCCTCAACCTACGACAGTTCATTTAGCAACCATTCAAAGTTACAAGGGTGCTGGAAAAAAGTGAC